>NC_091287.1:568794024-568984751 GCF_032444005.1 Ranitomeya imitator | reverse complement strand
GGTTGCGGGTGATGGATATATAGCGGTGATGGTTGCGGTGATGGATATATAGCGGTGATGTTTGCGGTGATGGATATATAGCGGTGATGGTTGCGGGTGACGGATATATAGCGGTGATGGTTGCGGGTGATGGATATATAGCGGTGATGGTTGCGGTGATGGATATATAGCGGTGATGTTTGCGGTGATGGATATATAGCGGTGATGGTTGCGGTGATGGATATATAGCGGTGATGTTTGCGGTGATGGATATATAGCGGTGATGGTTGCGGTGATGGATATATAGCGGTGATGGTTGCGGGTGACGGATATATAGCGGTGATGTTTGCGGTGATGGATATATAGCGGTGATGGTTGCGGTGATGGATATATAGCGGTGATGTTTGCGGTGATGGATATATAGCGGTGATGTTTGCGGGTGATGGATATATAGCGGTGATGTTTGCGGTGATGGATATATAGCGGTGATGTTTGCGGTGATGGATATATAGCGGTGATGTTTGCGGGTGATGGATATATAGCGGTGATGGTTGCGGGTGACGGATATATAGCGGTGATGTTTGCGGTGATGGATATATAGCGGTGATGGTTGCGGTGATGGATATATAGGGGTGATGTTTGCGGTGATGGATATATAGCGGTGATGTTTGCGGTGATGGATATATAGCGGTGATGGTTGCGGGTGATGGATATATAGCGGTGATGTTTGCGGTGATGGATATATAGCGGTGATGTTTGCGGTGATGGATATATAGCGGTGATGGTTGCGGGTGATGGATATATAGCGGTGATGTTTGCGGTGATGGATATATAGCGGTGATGTTTGCGGTGATGGATATATAGCGGTGATGTTTGCGGTGATGGATATATAGCGGTGATGGTTGCGGGTGATGGATATATAGCGGTGATGTTTGCGGTGATGGATATATAGCGGTGATGTTTGCGGTGATGGATATATAGCGGTGATGTTTGCGGTGATGGATATATAGCGGTGATGTTTGCGGTGATGGATATATAGCGGTGATGTTTGCGGTGATGGATATATAGCGGTGATGTTTGCGGTGATGGATATATAGCGGTGATGGTTGCGGTGATGGATATATAGCGGTGATGTTTGCGGTGATGGATATATAGCGGTGATGTTTGCGGTGATGGATATATAGCGGTGATGTTTGCGGTGATGGATATATAGCGGTGATGTTTGCGGTGATGGATATATAGCGGTGATGTTTGCGGTGACGGATATATAGCGGTGATGTTTGCGGTGATGGATATATAGCGGTGATGTTTGCGGGTGATGGATATATAGCGGTGATGTTTGCGGGTGATGGATATATAGCGGTGATGTTTGCGGTGACGGATATATAGCGGTGATGTTTGCGGGTGACGGATATATAGCGGTGATGGTTGCGGTGATGGATATATAGCGGTGATGGTTGCGGTGATGGATATATAGCGGTGATGTTTGCGGGTGATGGATATATAGCGGTGATGTTTGCGGTGATGGATATATAGCGGTGATGTTTGCGGTGATGGATATATAGCGGTGATGGTTGCGGGTGATGGATATATAGCGGTGATGTTTGCGGTGATGGATATATAGCGGTGATGTTTGCGGTGATGGATATATAGCGGTGATGTTTGCGGTGATGGATATATAGCGGTGATGTTTGCGGTGATGGATATATAGCGGTGATGGTTGCGGGTGATGGATATATAGCGGTGATGTTTGCGGTGATGGATATATAGCGGTGATGTTTGCGGTGATGGATATATAGCGGTGATGTTTGCGGTGATGGATATATAGCGGTGATGTTTGCGGTGATGGATATATAGCGGTGATGTTTGCGGTGACGGATATATAGCGGTGATGTTTGCGGTGATGGATATATAGCGGTGATGGTTGCGGGTGATGGATATATAGCGGTGATGTTTGCGGGTGATGGATATATAGCGGTGATGTTTGCGGTGATGGATATATAGCGGTGATGTTTGCGGTGATGGATATATAGCGGTGATGTTTGCGGTGATGGATATATAGCGGTGATGTTTGCGGTGATGGATATATAGCGGTGATGTTTGCGGTGATGGATATATAGCGGTGATGTTTGCGGTGATGGATATATAGCGGTGATGTTTGCGGTGATGGATATATAGCGGTGATGGTTGCGGTGATGGATATATAGCGGTGATGTTTGCGGTGACGGATATATAGCGGTGATGGTTGCGGGTGATGGATATATAGCGGTGATGGTTGCGGGTGATGGATATATAGCGGTGATGTTTGCGGTGATGGATATATAGCGGTGATGTTTGCGGTGATGGATATATAGCGGTGATGTTTGCGGTGATGGATATATAGCGGTGATGTTTGCGGTGATGGATATATAGCGGTGATGGTTGCGGTGATGGATATATAGCGGTGATGGTTGCGGTGATGGATATATAGCGGTGATGGTTGCGGTGATGGATATATAGCGGTGATGGTTGCGGTGATGGATATATAGCGGTGATGGTTGCGGTGATGGATATATAGCGGTGATGTTTGCGGGTGATGGATATATAGCGGTGATGTTTGCGGTGATGGATATATAGCGGTGATGTTTGCGGTGATGGATATATAGCGGTGATGTTTGCGGTGATGGATATATAGCGGTGATGTTTGCGGTGATGGATATATAGCGGTGATGGTTGCGGTGATGGATATATAGCGGTGATGGTTGCGGTGATGGATATATAGCGGTGATGTTTGCGGTGATGGATATATAGCGGTGATGGTTGCGGGTGATGGATATATAGCGGTGATGGTTGCGGTGATGGATATATAGGGGTGATGGTTGCGGGTGATGGATATATAGCGGTGATGTTTGCGGTGATGGATATATAGCGGTGATGTTTGCGGTGATGGATATATAGCGGTGATGGTTGCGGGTGATGGATATATAGCGGTGATGTTTGCGGTGATGGATATATAGCGGTGATGTTTGCGGTGATGGATATATAGCGGTGATGTTTGCGGTGATGGATATATAGCGGTGATGTTTGCGGTGATGGATATATAGCGGTGATGGTTGCGGTGATGGATATATAGCGGTGATGGTTGCGGTGATGGATATATAGGGGTGATGGTTGCGGTGATGGATATATAGCGGTGATGGTTGCGGTGATGGATATATAGCGGTGATGTTTGCGGGTGATGGATATATAGCGGTGATGGTTGCGGTGATGGATATATAGCGGTGATGTTTGCGGGTGATGGATATATAGCGGTGATGTTTGCGGTGATGGATATATAGCGGTGATGTTTGCGGTGATGGATATATAGGGGTGATGGTTGCGGTGACGGATATATAGCGGTGATGGTTGCGGTGATGGATATATAGCGGTGATGGTTGCGGTGATGGATATATAGCGGTGATGTTTGCGGTGATGGATATATAGCGGTGATGTTTGCGGGTGATGGATATATAGCGGTGATGTTTGCGGTGATGGATATATAGCGGTGATGTTTGCGGTGATGGATATATAGCGGTGATGTTTGCGGTGATGGATATATAGCGGTGATGGTTGCGGGTGATGGATATATAGCGGTGATGGTTGCGGGTGACGGATATATAGGGGTGATGGTTGCGGGTGATGGATATATAGCGGTGATGTTTGCGGTGATGGATATATAGCGGTGATGTTTGCGGTGATGGATATATAGCGGTGATGTTTGCGGTGATGGATATATAGCGGTGATGTTTGCGGGTGATGGATATATAGCGGTGATGGTTGCGGTGATGGATATATAGCGGTGATGGTTGCGGGTGATGGATATATAGCGGTGATGTTTGCGGTGATGGATATATAGCGGTGATGTTTGCGGGTGATGGATATATAGCGGTGATGTTTGCGGTGATGGATATATAGCGGTGATGTTTGCGGTGATGGATATATAGCGGTGATGGTTGCGGTGATGGATATATAGCGGTGATGTTTGCGGGTGATGGATATATAGCGGTGATGTTTGCGGGTGATGGATATATAGCGGTGATGTTTGCGGTGATGGATATATAGCGGTGATGTTTGCGGGTGATGGATATATAGCGGTGATGTTTGCGGTGATGGATATATAGCGGTGATGTTTGCGGTGATGGATATATAGCGGTGATGTTTGCGGTGATGGATATATAGCGGTGATGGTTGCGGTGATGGATATATAGCGGTGATGGTTGCGGGTGATGGATATATAGCGGTGATGTTTGCGGGTGATGGATATATAGCGGTGATGGTTGCGGTGATGGATATATAGCGGTGATGGTTGCGGTGATGGATATATAGCGGTGATGGTTGCGGTGATGGATATATAGCGGTGATGTTTGCCGGTGATGGATATATAGCGGTGATGTTTGCGGGTGATGGATATATAGCGGTGATGTTTGCGGTGATGGATATATAGCGGTGATGGTTGCGGTGATGGATATATAGCGGTGATGGTTGCGGGTGATGGATATATAGCGGTGATGTTTGCGGGTGATGGATATATAGCGGTGATGTTTGCGGGTGATGGATATATAGCGGTGATGGTTGCGGTGATGGATATATAGCGGTGATGGTTGCGGTGATGGATATATAGCGGTGATGTTTGCGGGTGATGGATATATAGCGGTGATGTTTGCGGTGATGGATATATAGCGGTGATGGTTGCGGTGATGGATATATAGCGGTGATGGTTGCGGTGATGGATATATAGCGGTGATGTTTGCGGGTGATGGATATATAGCGGTGATGGTTGCGGTGATGGATATATAGCGGTGATGGTTGCGGGTGATGGATATATAGCGGTGATGGTTGCGGGTGATGGATATATAGCGGTGATGTTTGCGGGTGATGGATATATAGCGGTGATGTTTGCGGGTGATGGATATATAGCGGTGATGTTTGCGGGTGATGGATATATAGCGGTGATGTTTGCGGTGATGGATATATAGCGGTGATGGTTGCGGTGATGGATATATAGCGGTGATGTTTGCGGGTGATGGATATATAGCGGTGATGTTTGCGGGTGATGGATATATAGCGGTGATGGTTGCGGGTGATGGATATATAGCGGTGATGGTTGCGGGTGATGGATATATAGCGGTGATGTTTGCGGGTGATGGATATATAGCGGTGATGGTTGCGGGTGATGGATATATAGCGGTGATGTTTGCGGGTGATGGATATATAGCGGTGATGTTTGCGGGTGATGGATATATAGCGGTGATGTTTGCGGTGATGGATATATAGCGGTGATGGTTGCGGTGATGGATATATAGCGGTGATGTTTGCGGGTGATGGATATATAGCGGTGATGTTTGCGGGTGATGGATATATAGCGGTGATGGTTGCGGGTGATGGATATATAGCGGTGATGTTTGCGGGTGATGGATATATAGCTGTGATGTTTGCGGTGATGGATATATAGCGGTGATGTTTGCGGGTGATGGATATATAGCGGTGATGTTTGCGGGTGATGGATATATAGCGGTGATGTTTGCGGGTGATGGATATATAGCGGTGATGTTTGCGGGTGATGGATATATAGCGGTGATGTTTGCGGTGATGGATATATAGCGGTGATGGTTGCGGGTGATGGATATATAGCGGTGATGGTTGCGGGTGATGGATATATAGCGGTGATGTTTGCGGGTGATGGATATATAGCGGTGATGGTTGCGGGTGATGGATATATAGCGGTGATGTTTGCGGTGATGGATATATAGCGGTGATGGTTGCGGTGATGGATATATAGCGGTGATGTTTGCGGGTGATGGATATATAGCGGTGATGGTTGCGGTGATGGATATATAGCGGTGATGGTTGCGGTGATGGATATATAGCGGTGATGTTTGCGGTGATGGATATATAGCGGTGATGTTTGCGGTGACGGATATATAGCGGTGATGGTTGCGGTGATGGATATATAGCGGTGATGTTTGCGGGTGATGGATATATAGCGGTGATGTTTGCGGGTGATGGATATATAGCGGTGATGGTTGCGGGTGATGGATATATAGCGGTGATGGTTGCGGTGATGGATATATAGCGGTGATGTTTGCGGGTGATGGATATATAGCGGTGATGTTTGCGGGTGATGGATATATAGCGGTGATGGTTGCGGGTGATGGATATATAGCGGTGATGGTTGCGGTGATGGATATATAGCGGTGATGTTTGCGGGTGATGGATATATAGCGGTGATGTTTGCGGGTGATGGATATATAGCGGTGATGTTTGCGGGTGATGGATATATAGCGGTGATGGTTGCGGTGATGGATATATAGCGGTGATGTTTGCGGTGACGGATATATAGCGGTGATGTTTGCGGTGATGGATATATAGCGGTGATGTTTGCGGTGATGGATATATAGCGGTGATGTTTGCGGTGACGGATATATAGCGGTGATGGTTGCGGTGATGGATATATAGCGGTGATGTTTGCGGGTGATGGATATATAGCGGTGATGTTTGCGGGTGATGGATATATAGCGGTGATGGTTGCGGGTGATGGATATATAGCGGTGATGGTTGCGGTGATGGATATATAGCGGTGATGTTTGCGGGTGATGGATATATAGCGGTGATGTTTGCGGGTGATGGATATATAGCGGTGATGGTTGCGGGTGATGGATATATAGCGGTGATGTTTGCGGTGATGGATATATAGCGGTGATGGTTGCGGTGATGGATATATAGCGGTGATGTTTGCGGGTGATGGATATATAGCGGTGATGGTTGCGGTGATGGATATATAGCGGTGATGGTTGCGGTGATGGATATATAGCGGTGATGGTTGCGGTGATGGATATATAGCGGTGATGTTTGCGGGTGATGGATATATAGCGGTGATGTTTGCGGGTGATGGATATATAGCGGTGATGGTTGCGGTGATGGATATATAGCGGTGATGTTTGCGGTGATGGATATATAGCGGTGATGGTTGCGGTGATGGATATATAGCGGTGATGTTTGCGGGTGATGGATATATAGCGGTGATGGTTGCGGTGATGGATATATAGCGGTGATGGTTGCGGTGATGGATATATAGCGGTGATGGTTGCGGTGATGGATATATAGCGGTGATGTTTGCGGGTGATGGATATATAGCGGTGATGGTTGCGGTGATGGATATATAGCGGTGATGGTTGCGGTGATGGATATATAGCGGTGATGGTTGCGGGTGATGGATATATAGCGGTGATGGTTGCGGGTGATGGATATATAGCGGTGATGGTTGCGGTGATGGATATATAGCGGTGATGTTTGCGGTGATGGATATATAGCGGTGATGGTTGCGGTGATGGATATATAGCGGTGATGTTTGCGGTGATGGATATATAGGGGTGATGTTTGCGGTGATGGATATATAGCGGTGATGTTTGCGGGTGATGGATATATAGCGGTGATGGTTGCGGTGATGGATATATAGCGGTGATGTTTGCGGGTGATGGATATATAGCGGTGATGGTTGCGGTGATGGATATATAGCGGTGATGTTTGCGGTGATGGATATATAGCGGTGATGTTTGCGGGTGATGGATATATAGCGGTGATGGTTGCGGTGATGGATATATAGCGGTGATGGTTGCGGTGATGGATATATAGCGGTGATGTTTGCGGGTGATGGATATATAGCGGTGATGGTTGCGGTGATGGATATATAGCGGTGATGTTTGCGGTGATGGATATATAGCGGTGATGGTTGCGGGTGATGGATATATAGCGGTGATGGTTGCGGTGATGGATATATAGCGGTGATGTTTGCGGGTGATGGATATATAGCGGTGATGGTTGCGGTGATGGATATATAGCGGTGATGTTTGCGGTGATGGATATATAGCGGTGATGTTTGCGGGTGATGGATATATAGCGGTGATGGTTGCGGTGATGGATATATAGCGGTGATGGTTGCGGTGACGGATATATAGCGGTGATGGTTGCGGTGATGGATATATAGCGGTGATGTTTGCGGTGATGGATATATAGCGGTGATGTTTGCGGTGATGGATATATAGCGGTGATGTTTGCGGGTGATGGATATATAGCGGTGATGGTTGCGGGTAGTGTTGAGCGATACCTTCCGATATCGGAAAGTATCGGTATCGGTTTGGATCGGCCGATATTCAAAAAATATCGGATATCGCCGATACCGATACCCGATCCCAATGCAAGTCAATGGGACCAAAATATCGGAATTAAAATAAACCCTTTCTTTCCTTGTACGTTCATTCTACATCAAGGAAAACAACTAAGAATAATGCCGGATGTATTTGGGGAGGTGGCGGAGACATTAAAGTCATAGAGGTTTATCCCAATCAAATAGAATAGCATGTTTTTTGTTTTTTTTTAAGACGTTCGGAGTGACAAAGATATTGACTATGTAAATTTTTTTTTTATTTTGTCAGATATTGATGTTTCACTATTCCACGCCCTTCCCCTTCTTTTTTTTCTTTTTTTTTTTCTTTTCCCACACTTTCATCTTCATCATCATCAGCATCTTTGACATCAACTTCTTCACCTTATTCATCTTCTTCTTCATCTTCTACCTATTTTTTTTTTTTTATTACATTCTTCATATTCATTTTATTCAACTATTATTATTCTTCCTATTCTACATATTCTTTTTATTCCACTGTTATTATTCTTCCTATTCTACTTCTTCATCATATTCTCATTTGTGACAGGCATTCCCGTAGTTGTTATCTATAAAAGTTGGAAGATTACATCTTCCGTTCTGCCAGTCACAAAAGTTACATTTGTCCGCGTTCAGTTTGGCCTGCAGCATCAGGCTTTATCCAGGGGCACCACGAGGAGGAACGGACTCACCCCCATACACTGCTTAGTCTTCTTCTGCATATAATTTAGATAATATCTTTTGCTCTGATATTAAGTCTTATGCTTAATGTTCTTCTGCTCTTTGTTCTGCAGCCTCTTGTTCTTCTGCTTCTCGGTCTTCCATGTTGTCGTCTCCAGGGTCGTCGTCTCCAGTGTCGTCATCTCCGCCGTCGTCGTCTCCGCCGTCGTCGTCGTCGTCATCGGGGTGGTCTTCCGTGTCGTCGTCATCGTGGTGGTCTTCCGGGTCGTCGACGTTAGGGTCTTCAACTTGGAAATGTAGCAGAAGGTACAAGAAGGCTGAGAAAATGCCAAGAACCAGCTGATGGAACTGGAACTCGGATGGCTACCCGAAGGTTCAAGAGCCTATGGAACTACCGAGGACCAGCTGACGTTACTGGAACCCGGTTACTAAGCAGGAGGTACCCGTGCTAAAAAGCACTACCAAGGACCGCCTGACGTTGACGGAACTCGGATACCCAGAAGGAGGCACCTAAGCCAAAGGCTCTGCCCGGAACCAGCTGACGTTACTGGAACCAGGATGGGGAGCAGAAGGTACAAGAGCAAAAGACACTGCCGAGAACCAGCTGACGGTACTGGAACCCGGATGGGTAGCCGAAGGTCCAAGAGCCAATGGAACTACCGAGGACCAGCTGACGTTACTGGAACCCGGTTACTAAGCAGGAGGTACCCGTGCCTGAAAGCACTACCAAGGACCACCTGACGTTGGTGGAACTTGGATACCCAGAAGGAGGCACCTAAGCCAAAGGCTCTGCCCGGAACCAGCTGACGGTACTGGAACCAGGATGGGGAGCAGAAGGTACAAGAGCAAAAGACACTGCCGAGAACCAGCTGACGGTGCTGGAACCAGGTGGTGGACCCGAAGGCCCACAGGAGAGGAGAGAACAGCTAGGCCGCGAGGCAGCCGAAGTTACCGAACCCCAACAGTCCTACAGGGGGAGCTGGGCCTACTGGCACTACATAACCAGCCTTGACTACCAGTTCACGCAGCCCACATAGGAAGCTCCTAAACTGGAGGCACCCTGGAGTTGGCTAACTCGACCGCACCACGACGGGGCAAGCATAGGCGTCTCAGTGAAGTTGACACAACCCGGAAACAGCTGACGGTGCTGAAACCAGGCTTGGCACGAGGGAGTACCTGTGACAAGAACACTGCCGAGAACCAGCTGGCGGTGCTGGAACCCGGATGCGTTGCCCCAGTGTGCAAGAGCCAATGGCACGACCGAGGACCAGCTGACGGTGCTGGAACCCGGTTACTAAGCTGTAGGTGCCCGCGCTTAAAAGCACTACCAAGGACCGCCTGGCGTTGGCGGAACTCGGATACCCAGGAGGAGGCACCTAAGCCAAAGGCTCGGCCCGGAACCAGCTGACGGTGCTGGAACCAGGTGGTGGACCCCAAGGCCCACAGGAGAGGAGAGAACAGCTAGGCCGCGAGGCAGCCGCAGTTACCGAACCCCAACAGTCCTACAGGGGGAGCTGGGCCTACTGGCACTACAGAACCAGCCTTGACTACCAGTTCACGCAGCCCACATAGGAAGCTCCTAAACTGGAGGCACCCTGGAGTTGGCTAACCCGACCGCACCACGACGAGGCAAGCATAGGTGTCTCAGTGAGCTTGACACAACCCGGAAACAGCTGACGGTGCTGAAACCAGGCTTGGCACGAGGGAGTACCTGTGACAAAAACACTGCCGAGAACCAGCTGGCGGTGCTGGAACCCGGATGCGTTGCCCCAGTGTGCAAGAGCCAATGGCACGACCGAGGACCAGCTGACGGTGCTGGAACCCGGTTACTAAGCTGTAGGTGCCCGCGCTTAAAAGCACTACCAAGGACCGCCTGGCGTTGGCGGAACTCGGATACCCAGGAGGAGGCACCTAAGCCAAAGGCTCGGCCCGGAACCAGCTGACGGTGCTGGAACCAGGTGGTGGACCCGAAGGTCCACAGGAGAGGAGAGAACAGCTAGGCCGCGAGGCAGCCGCAGTTACCGAACCCCAACAGTCCTACAGGGGGAGCTGGGCCTACTGGCACTACAGAACCAGCCTTGACTACCAGTTCACGCAGCCCACATAGGAAGCTCCTAAACTGGAGGCACCCTGGAGTTGGCTAACCCGACCGCACCACGACGAGGCAAGCATAGGTGTCTCAGTGAGCTTGACACAACCCGGAAACAGCTGACGGTGCTGAAACCAGGCTTGGCACGAGGGAGTACCTGTGACAAAAACACTGCCGAGAACCAGCTGGCGGTGCTGGAACCCGGATGCGTTGCCCCAGTGTGCAAGAGCCAATGGCACGACCGAGGACCAGCTGACGGTGCTGGAACCCGGTTACTAAGCTGTAGGTGCCCGCGCTTAAAAGCACTACCAAGGACCGCCTGGCGTTGGCGGAACTCGGATACCCAGGAGGAGGCACCTAAGCCAAAGGCTCGGCCCGGAACCAGCTGACGGTGCTGGAACCAGGTGGTGGACCCGAAGGTCCACAGGAGAGGAGAGAACAGCTAGGCCGCGAGGCAGCCGCAGTTACCGAACCCCAACAGTCCTACAGGGGGAGCTGGGCCTACTGGCACTACAGAACCAGCCTTGACTACCAGTTCACGCAGCCCACATAGGAAGCTCCTAAACTGGAGGCACCCTGGAGTTGGCTAACCCGACCGCACCACGACGAGGCAAGCATAGGTGTCTCAGTGAGCTTGACACAACCCGGAAACAGCTGACGGTGCTGAAACCAGGCTTGGCACGAGGGAGTACCTGTGACAAAAACACTGCCGAGAACCAGCTGGCGGTGCTGGAACCCGGATGCGTTGCCCCAGTGTGCAAGAGCCAATGGCACGACCGAGGACCAGCTGACGGTGCTGGAACCCGGTTACTAAGCTGTAGGTGCCCGCGCTTAAAAGCACTACCAAGGACCGCCTGGCGTTGGCGGAACTCGGATACCCAGGAGGAGGCACCTAAGCCAAAGGCTCGGCCCGGAACCAGCTGACGGTGCTGGAACCAGGTGGTGGACCCCAAGGTCCACAGGAGAGGAGAGAACAGCTAGGCCGCGAGGCAGCCGCAGTTACCGAACCCCAACAGTCCTACAGGGGGAGCTGGGCCTACTGGCACTACAGAACCAGCCTTGACTACCAGTTCACGCAGCCCACATAGGAAGCTCCTAAACTGGAGGCACCCTGGAGTTGGCTAACCCGACCGCACCACGACGAGGCAAGCATAGGTGTCTCAGTGAGCTTGACACAACCCGGAAACAGCTGACGGTGCTGAAACCAGGCTTGGCACGAGGGAGTACCTGTGACAAAAACACTGCCGAGAACCAGCTGGCGGTGCTGGAACCCGGATGCGTTGCCCCAGTGTGCAAGAGCCAATGGCACGACCGAGGACCAGCTGACGGTGCTGGAACCCGGTTACTAAGCTGTAGGTGCCCGCGCTTAAAAGCACTACCAAGGACCGCCTGGCGTTGGCGGAACTCGGATACCCAGGAGGAGGCACCTAAGCCAAAGGCTCGGCCCGGAACCAGCTGACGGTGCTGGAACCAGGTGGTGGACCCCAAGGTCCACAGGAGAGGAGAGAACAGCTAGGCCGCGAGGCAGCCGCAGTTACCGAACCCCAACAGTCCTACAGGGGGAGCTGGGCCTACTGGCACTACAGAACCAGCCTTGACTACCAGTTCACGCAGCCCACATAGGAAGCTCCTAAACTGGAGGCACCCTGGAGTTGGCTAACCCGACCGCACCACGACGAGGCAAGCATAGGTGTCTCAGTGAGCTTGACACAACCCGGAAACAGCTGACGGTGCTGAAACCAGGCTTGGCACGAGGGAGTACCTGTGACAAAAACACTGCCGAGAACCAGCTGGCGGTGCTGGAACCCGGATGCGTTGCCCCAGTGTGCAAGAGCCAATGGCACGACCGAGGACCAGCTGACGGTGCTGGAACCCGGTTACTAAGCTGTAGGTGCCCGCGCTTAAAAGCACTACCAAGGACCGCCTGGCGTTGGCGGAACTCGGATACCCAGGAGGAGGCACCTAAGCCAAAGGCTCGGCCCGGAACCAGCTGACGGTGCTGGAACCAGGTGGTGGACCCCAAGGTCCACAGGAGAGGAGAGAACAGCTAGGCCGCGAGGCAGCCGCAGTTACCGAACCCCAACAGTCCTACAGGGGGAGCTGGGCCTACTGGCACTACAGAACCAGCCTTGACTACCAGTTCACGCAGCCCACATAGGAAGCTCCTAAACTGGAGGCACCCTGGAGTTGGCTAACCCGACCGCACCACGACGAGGCAAGCATAGGTGTCTCAGTGAGCTTGACACAACCCGGAAACAGCTGACGGTGCTGAAACCAGGCTTGGCACGAGGGAGTACCTGTGACAAAAACACTGCCGAGAACCAGCTGGCGGTGCTGGAACCCGGATGCGTTGCCCCAGTGTGCAAGAGCCAATGGCACGACCGAGGACCAGCTGACGGTGCTGGAACCCGGTTACTAAGCTGTAGGTGCCCGCGCTTAAAAGCACTACCAAGGACCGCCTGGCGTTGGCGGAACTCGGATACCCAGGAGGAGGCACCTAAGCCAAAGGCTCGGCCCGGAACCAGCTGACGGTGCTGGAACCAGGTGGTGGACCCCAAGGTCCACAGGAGAGGAGAGAACAGCTAGGCCGCGAGGCAGCCGCAGTTACCGAACCCCAACAGTCCTACAGGGGGAGCTGGGCCTACTGGCACTACAGAACCAGCCTTGACTACCAGTTCACGCAGCCCACATAGGAAGCTCCTAAACTGGAGGCACCCTGGAGTTGGCTAACCCGACCGCACCACGACGAGGCAAGCATAGGTGTCTCAGTGAGCTTGACACAACCCGGAAACAGCTGACGGTGCTGAAACCAGGCTTGGCACGAGGGAGTACCTGTGACAAAAACACTGCCGAGAACCAGCTGGCGGTGCTGGAACCCGGATGCGTTGCCCCAGTGTGCAAGAGCCAATGGCACGACCGAGGACCAGCTGACGGTGCTGGAACCCGGTTACTAAGCTGTAGGTGCCCGCGCTTAAAAGCACTACCAAGGACCGCCTGGCGTTGGCGGAACTCGGATACCCAGGAGGAGGCACCTAAGCCAAAGGCTCGGCCCGGAACCAGCTGACGGTGCTGGAACCATGTGGTGGACCCCAAGGTCCACAGGAGAGGAGAGAACAGCTAGGCCGCGAGGCAGCCGCAGTTACCGAACCCCAACAGTCCTACAGGGGGAGCTGGGCCTACTGGCACTACAGAACCAGCCTTGACTACCAGTTCACGCAGCCCACATAGGAAGCTCCTAAACTGGAGGCACCCTGGAGTTGGCTAACCCGACCGCACCACGACGAGGCAAGCATAGGTGTCTCAGTGAGCTTGACACAACCCGGAAACAGCTGACGGTGCTGAAACCAGGCTTGGCACGAGGGAGTACCTGTGACAAAAACACTGCCGAGAACCAGCTGGCGGTGCTGGAACCCGGATGCGTTGCCCCAGTGTGCAAGAGCCAATGGCACGACCGAGGACCAGCTGACGGTGCTGGAACCCGGTTACTAAGCTGTAGGTGCCCGCGCTTAAAAGCACTACCAAGGACCGCCTGGCGTTGGCGGAACTCGGATACCCAGGAGGAGGCACCTAAGCCAAAGGCTCGGCCCGGAACCAGCTGACGGTGCTGGAACCAGGTGGTGGACCCGAAGGTCCACAGGAGAGGAGAGAACAGCTAGGCCGCGAGGCAGCCGCAGTTACCGAACCCCAACAGTCCTACAGGGGGAGCTGGGCCTACTGGCACTACAGAACCAGCCTTGACTACCAGTTCACGCAGCCCACATAGGAAGCTCCTAAACTGGAGGCACCCTGGAGTTGGCTAACTCGACCGCACCACGACGGGGCAAGCATAGGCGTCTCAGTGAAGTTGACACAACCCGGAAACAGCTGACGGTGCTGAAACCAGGCTTGGCACGAGGGAGTACCTGTGACAAGAACACTGCCGAGAACCAGCTGGCGGTGCTGGAACCCGGATGCGTTGCCTTGCCTATTAAAGATTGTCTTCCTAGAGCCCCAACTAGCGGTGTTGGAGCAAAGGGTAAGCAGGGGGAGATGAGTGTAGGCCGAAGCCTGCACTGGAGGCAGCTTTGTGTCTGCGTTGCGTTTGCAGGACACTTTGCCGGCTACACACTGGGGGAACAGCTGGCGTTGCTGAACCCCACTAACACAATGGCGTGTGTTTTTCTCTGTGCAGCTAGCACTTGCGGGCAAAAACTAGCGATGTTAGAGCCCGTGTTGAAGCAGGAGGAGGAGGAGAGGAGCAGAGTGTAGGCCGAAGCTTAGTTGAACCAATTTCAAAGGAAACCTTTAACCCCCCCCTCAGGTGTTACAAAGTACAAGAGACACACCTTGTGCAGTATTAATGCTGCACAAGTGAAAGGTTGCTCTATTAATTTGTCTACTTGCACACGCTGAATGAAAGACATACACAATTTACCCCATTCTACAGTCAAACTGTAGTGGATGCGTGACTTGGTTTTTTGATGAGACGCAGCACAGGTGTCCAAAATAACGCCTTGGTGCTTGGAGCAGCTTCCTGAGCGTTGTTATTTGCTGTACAGGAGTCTGCGCTCTTGTGTTATCCCTTGGCAATGCCCTGTTAGCGCTGCCCATCTTATGACATCATTTCATGTTGGCCGGTGCGGTTAACGATGGCCATAAATCCCAGACCCACAGTGTCTTTTCATAAAGCCACACTGCGGTGCTGGGATTCGTGGCCTTGAGCAGTAAATATTTTGGCCGCTCACACACGTCCTTACACCTGCTTCAGACTGGGCGGCCTCTGCTGATCCCTTCTCGCATGCCGCGGCCATGAGGCTGCACAGTCTGAAGAAGGCTGAAGGAGATGAGTTAAGACAGGCGAAGATATGCACTGCTCGTGCCCATCAATCACACCCTCGCAGTCAAAATAATTAAGACAACGAGGAGCATTTTATTCAGGCAGGGCGGACGAACAGGCGCAAGTAGCCAACCAATGATGTCAGAAGACGGGAAGCGCTACCAAGGGGGGTGCTGCGTATCATTAGAAAGGAAAGTCACACCTCAGGGACAGTGGAATGGTCTCAAAGAGACACATTTTGTACGTGTTGAGTTCCACGTGGGCAAGGAGAAAACATCAGCCACCTTGTACAAATGCAGCAGTACTGCTGTACAAGGTGGCTGTTATACATAGAAACACCTGGGGGTGGGGGCCAGGCTCCCTTCAATTTCAGTTCATGTGCCTGCGTGGCGTTTGCAGGTCACGTTGCAAGCTGCACAGCAGGGGAACAGCTGGCGGTGCTGAACCCCACTAACACATTGGCTGGTGTTTTTCTCTGTGCAGCTAGCATTTCCGGGCAAAAACTAGCGGTGTTTGAGCCCAGGGTCAGCAGGAGGAGGAGGAGAGGAGCAAAGTGTAGGCCGAAGCCTGCACTGGTGGCAGCTTTTGGTCGGTTGTGCCAGCGTGGCTTGTGCTGGACACGATGCCGGCTACACAGCGGGGGAACAGCTGGCGTTGCTGAACCCCACTAACACATTGGCTGGTGTTTTTCTCTGTGCAGCTAGCATTTCCGGGCAAAAACTAGCGTTGTTAGAGCCCAGGGTCAGCAGGAGGAGGAGAGGAGCAGAGTGTAGGCCGAAGCCTAGTTGAACCAATTTCAAAGGTTACCTTTAACCCCCCCTCAGGTGTTACAAAGAACAAGAGCCACTCCTTCTGCAGCATTAATGCTGCACAAGTAAAAGGTTGCTCTATTAATTTGTCTACTTGCACAAGCTGAATGCAACACGTAGACTATTTAGCCCATTATACTGTTTAACAGTAGTGGAGGCGTGACTTGTCTTTTTAAAGAAAAGCAGCACAGGTGTCGAAAACAACACCTTTTTGCATGGGCGCAGCTTCCTGAGCGTTGTTAGTTGCTGTACAGGAGTCTGCGCTCTTGTGATCCTTTGGCCATGCGCTGTGAGCGCTTCCTGTCTTATGACCTCATTTCATGTTGGCCGTTGCGGTTAGCGATGGACATGAATCCCAGACCCACAGTGTGTTTTTAAAAAATCACACTGCGGTGCTGGGATTCGTGCCCTGGTGCAGTAAATATGTTTGCCGCTCACACATGTCCTTACACCTGCTTCAGACTGGACGGCCTCATCTGATCCCTTATCGCCTGCCGAGGCCATGAGGACACCCAGTCTGAAGAAGGCGGAAGGAGATGAGTGAACACAGGCAAACATATGCACTGCACATGCCCATCAATCACACCCTCGCTGTCCAAAAAAATAAGACACCGAGGGCCGTTGTTTCGAGCAGGGGAGATGCACAGGCGCAGCCAGCTAACCAATGATGTCAAAAGACGGGCAGCGCTAACAAGGGTGGTGCTGCGTGTCATTACAAAGGAAAGTCACACCTCAGGGACATTGTAATGGTCTGTAATGAGACACATTTTGTACGTGTTGAGTTCCACGTGGGCAAGGAGAAAAAGTCAGCCACCTCGTACAAATGCAGCAGTACTGCTGTACAAGGTGGCTGTTATACATAGAAACACCTGTGGGTGGGGGGCAGGCTCCCTTCAATTTCAGTTCATGTGCCTGCGTGGCGTTTGCAGGTCACGTTGCAAGCTACACAGCAGGGGAACAGCTGGCGTTGCTGAACCCCACTGACACATTGACTGGTGTTTTTCTCTGTGCAGATTGCATGTCCGGGCAAAAACTAGCGGTGTTAGAGCCCAGGGTCAGCAGGAGGAGGAGGAGAGGAGCAAAGTGTAGGCCGAAGCCTGCACTGGTGGCAGCTTTTGGTCGGTTGTGCCAGCGTGGCTTGTGCTGGACACGATGCCGGCTACACAGCGGGGGAACAGCTGGCGGTGCTGAACCCCACTAACACATTGGCTGGTGTTTTTCTCTGTGCAGCTAGCATGTCCGGGCAGAAACTGGCGTTGTTTGAGCCCAGGGTCAGCAGGAGGAGTAGAGGAGCAGAGTGTAGGCCGAAGCCTAGTTGAACCAATTTCAAAGGTTACCTTTAACCCCCCCCCTCAGGTGTTGCAAGGTACAAGAGCCACACCTTGAACAGCATTAATGATGCACAAGTCAAAGGTTGCTCTATTTAATTTTGCTCCTTGCACACGCTGAATTAAACACGTACACTATTTAGCCCATTATACTGTCAAACAGTTGTGGAGGCGTGACTTGTCTTTTTAACGAGACGCAGCACAGGTGTCAAAATTTGCACCTAGGTACTGGGCGCAGATTCCTGAGCGTTGTTATTTGCTGTACAGGAGTCTGCGCTCTTGTGTTATCCCTTGGCAATACCCTGTTAGTGCAGGCCGTCTCATGACCTCATTTCATGTTGGCCGGTGCGGTTAACGATGGCCATAAATCCCAGACCCACAGTGGCTTTTCCTAAAGTCACACTGCGGTGCTGGGATTCGTGGCCTTGTGCAGTAAATATGATCGCCGCTCACACATGTCCTTACACCTGCTTCAGACTGGGCGGCCTCAGCTGATCCCTTATCGCATGCCGCGGCCATGAGGCCGCACAGTCAGAAGAAGGCGGAAGGAGGGGAGTGAAAACAGGGGAACATATGCACTGCTCGTGCCCATCAATCACACCCTCGCAGTCAAAATATATGAGACAACGGGGGGCGTTGTGTCGGACAGGGGGGACGCACAGGCACAGCCAGCCAACCAATGATGTCAGGAGACGGGCAGCGCTAACAATGGGGGTGCTGCGTGTCATTAAAAAGGAAAGTCACACCTCAGGGACATTGTAATGGTCTGTAATGAGACACATTTTGTACTTGTTGAGTTCCACGTGTGCAAGGAGAAAAAGTCAGCCACCTTGTACAAATGCAGCAGTACTGCTGTACAAGGTGGCTGTTATACATAGAAACACCTGTGGGTGGGGGGCAGGCTCCCTTCAATTTCAGTTCATGTGCCTGCGTGACGTTTGCAGGTCACGTTGCAAGCTACACAGCAGGGGAACAGCTGGCGTTGCTGAACCCCACTGACACATTGACTGGTGTTTTTCTCTGTGCAGATTGCATGTCCGGGCAAAAACTAGCGGTGTTAGAGCCCAGGGTCAGCAGGAGGAGGAGGAGAGGAGCAAAGTGTAGGCCGCAGCCTGCACTGGTGGCAGCTTTTGTTCTGTTGTGCCAGCGTGGCTTGTGCTGGACACGTTGCCGACTACACAGCAGGGGAACAGCTGGCGGTGCTGAACCCCACTAACACATTGGCTGGTGTTTTTCTCTGTGCAGCTAGCATTTCCGGGCAGAAACTGGCGTTGTTTGAGCCCAGGGTCAGCAGGAGGAGTAGAGGAGCAGAGTGTAGGCCGAAGCCTAGTTGAACCAATTTCAAAGGTTACCTTTAACCCCCCCCTCAGGTGTTGCAAGGTACAAGAGCCACACCTTGAACAGCATTAATGATGCACAAGTCAAAGGTTGCTCTATTTAATTTTGCTCCTTGCACACGCTGAATTAAACACGTACACTATTTAGCCCATTATACTGTCAAACAGTTGTGGAGGCGTGACTTGTCTTTTTAACGAGACGCAGCACAGGTGTCAAAATTTGCACCTAGGTACTGGGCGCAGATTCCTGAGCGTTGTTATTTGCTGTACAGGAGTCTGCGCTCTTGTGTTATCCCTTGGCAATACCCTGTTAGTGCAGGCCGTCTCATGACCTCATTTCATGTTGGCCGGTGCGGTTAACGATGGCCATAAATCCCAGACCCACAGTGGCTTTTCCTAAAGTCACACTGCGGTGCTGGGATTCGTGGCCTTGTGCAGTAAATATGATCGCCGCTCACACATGTCCTTACACCTGCTTCAGACTGGGCGGCCTCAGCTGATCCCTTATCGCATGCCGCGGCCATGAGGCCGCACAGTCAGAAGAAGGCGGAAGGAGGGGAGTGAAAACAGGGGAACATATGCACTGCTCGTGCCCATCAATCACACCCTCGCAGTCAAAATATATGAGACAACGGGGGGCGTTGTGTCGGGCAGGGGGGACGCACAGGCACAGCCAGCCAACCAATGATGTCAGGAGACGGGCAGCGCTAACAATGGGGGTGCTGCGTGTCATTAAAAAGGAAAGTCACACCTCAGGGACATTGTAATGGTCTGTAATGAGACACATTTTGTACTTGTTGAGTTCCACGTGTGCAAGGAGAAAAAGTCAGCCACCTTGTACAAATGCAGCAGTACTGCTGTACAAGGTGGCTGTTATACATAGAAACACCTGTGGGTGGGGGGCAGGCTCCCTTCAATTTCAGTTCATGTGCCTGCGTGGCGTTTGCAGGTCACGTTGCAAGCTACACAGCAGGGGAACAGCTGGCGTTGCTGAACCCCACTGACACATTGACTGGTGTTTTTCTCTGTGCAGATTGCATGTCCGGGCAAAAACTAGCGGTGTTAGAGCCCAGGGTCAGCAGGAGGAGGAGGAGAGGAGCAAAGTGTAGGCCGCAGCCTGCACTGGTGGCAGCTTTTGTTCTGTTGTGCCAGCGTGGCTTGTGCTGGACACGTTGCCGACTACACAGCAGGGGAACAGCTGGCGGTGCTGAACCCCACTAACACATTGGCTGGTGTTTTTCTCTGTGCAGCTAGCATTTCCGGGCAGAAACTGGCGTTGTTTGAGCCCAGGGTCAGCAGGAGGAGTAGAGGAGCAGAGTGTAGGCCGAAGCCTAGTTGAACCAATTTCAAAGGTTACCTTTAACCCCCCCCTCAGGTGTTGCAAGGTACAAGAGCCACACCTTGAACAGCATTAATGATGCACAAGTCAAAGGTTGCTCTATTTAATTTTGCTCCTTGCACACGCTGAATTAAACACGTACACTATTTAGCCCATTATACTGTCAAACAGTTGTGGAGGCGTGACTTGTCTTTTTAACGAGACGCAGCACAGGTGTCAAAATTTGCACCTAGGTACTGGGCGCAGATTCCTGAGCGTTGTTATTTGCTGTACAGGAGTCTGCGCTCTTGTGTTATCCCTTGGCAATACCCTGTTAGTGCAGGCCGTCTCATGACCTCATTTCATGTTGGCCGGTGCGGTTAACGATGGCCATAAATCCCAGACCCACAGTGGCTTTTCCTAAAGTCACACTGCGGTGCTGGGATTCGTGGCCTTGTGCAGTAAATATGATCGCCGCTCACACATGTCCTTACACCTGCTTCAGACTGGGCGGCCTCAGCTGATCCCTTATCGCATGCCGCGGCCATGAGGCCGCACAGTCAGAAGAAGGCGGAAGGAGGGGAGTGAAAACAGGGGAACATATGCACTGCTCGTGCCCATCAATCACACCCTCGCAGTCAAAATATATGAGACAACGGGGGGCGTTGTGTCGGGCAGGGGGGACGCACAGGCACAGCCAGCCAACCAATGATGTCAGGAGACGGGCAGCGCTAACAATGGGGGTGCTGCGTGTCATTACAAAGGAAAGTCACACCTCAGGGACATTGTAATGGTCTCTAATGAGACACATTTTGTACGTGTTGAGTTCCACGTGGGCAAGGAGAAAAAGTCAGCCACCTCGTACAAATGCAGCAGTACTGCTGTACAAGGTGGCTGATATACATAGAAACACCTGTGGGTGGGGGGCAGGCTCCCTTCAATTTCAGTTCATGTGCCTGCGTGGCGTTTGCAGGTCACGTTGCAAGCTACACAGCAGGGGAACAGCTGGCGTTGCTGAACCCCACTAACACATTGGCTGGTGTTTTTCTCTGTGCAGCTAGCATGTCCGGGCAGAAACTGGCGTTGTTTGAGCCCAGGGTCAGCAGGAGGAGGAGAGGAGCAAAGTGTAGGCCGAAGCCTGCACTGGTGGCAGCTTTTGGTCGGTTGTGCCAGCGTGGCTTGTGCTGGACACGTTGCCGACTACACAGCAGGGGAACAGCTGGCGGTGCTGAACCCCACTAACACATTGGCTGGTGTTTTTCTCTGTGCAGCTAGCATTTCCGGGCAAAAACTAGCGGTGTTTGAGCCCAGGGTCAGCAGGAGGAGTAGAGGAGCAGAGTGTAGGCCGAAGCCTAGTTGAACCAATTTCAAAGGTTACCTTTAACCCCCCCCTCAGGTGTTGCAAGGTACAAGAGCCACACCTTGTGCAGCATTAATGCTGCACAAGTAAAAGGTTGCTCTATTTGTTTTGCTCCTTGCACACGCTGACTAAAACACGTACACTATTTAGCCCATTATACTGTCAAACAGTTGTGGAGGCGTGACTTGTCTTTTTAACGAGACGGAGCACAGGTGTCAAAATTTGCACCTAGGTACTGGGCGCAGATTCCTGAGCGTTCTTATTTGCTGTACAGGAGTCTGCGCTATTGTGATCCCTTGGCCATGCGCTGTGAGCGCTTCCTGTCTTCTGACCTCATTTCATGTCGGCCGTTGCGGTTAGCGATGGACATGAATCCCAGACCCACAGTGTGTTTTTAAAAAATCACACTGCGGTGCTGGGATTCGTGCCCTGGTGCACTAAATATGTTTGCCGCTCACACATGTCCTTACACCTGCTTCAGACTGGGCGGCCTCATCTGATCCCTTATCGCCTGCCGCGGCCATGAGGACACCCAGTCTGAAGAAGGCGGAAGGAGATGAGTGAACACAGGCAAACATATGCACTGCACATGCCCATCAATCACACCCTCGCTGTCCAAAAAAATAAGACACCGAGGGCCGTTGTTTCGAGCAGGGGAGATGCACAGGCGCAGCCAGCTAACCAATGATGTCAAAAGACGGGCAGCGCTAACAAGGGTGGTGCTGCGTGTCATTACAAAGGAAAGTCACACCTCAGGGACATTGTAATGGTCTCTAATGAGACACATTTTGTACGTGTTGAGTTCCACGTGGGCAAGGAGAAACAGTCAGCCACCTCGTACAAATGCAGCAGTACTGCTGTACAAGGTGGCTGATATACATAGAAACACCTGTGGGTGGGGGGCAGGCTCCCTTCAATTTCAGTTCATGTGCCTGCGTGGCGTTTGCAGGTCACGTTGCAAGCTACACAGCAGGGGAACAGCTGGCGTTGCTGAACCCCACTGACACATTGACTGGTGTTTTTCTCTGTGCAGATTGCATGTCCGGGCAAAAACTAGCGGTGTTAGAGCCCAGGGTCAGCAGGAGGAGGAGGAGAGGAGCAAAGTGTAGGCCGAAGCCTGCACTGGTGGCAGCTTTTGGTCGGTTGTGCCAGCGTGGCTTGTGCTGGACACGATGCCGGCTACACAGCGGGGGAACAGCAGGCGGTGCTGAACCCCACTAACACATTGGCTGGTGTTTTTCTCTGTGCAGCTAGCATGTCCGGGCAGAAACTGGCGTTGTTTGAGCCCAGGGTCAGCAGGAGGAGGAGAGGAGCAAAGTGTAGGCCGAAGCCTGCACTGGTGGCAGCTTTTGGTCGGTTGTGCCAGCGTGGCTTGTGCTGGACACGTTGCCGACTACACAGCGGGGGAACAGCTGGCGGTGCTGAACCCCACTAACACATTGGCTGGTGTTTTTCTCTGTGCAGCTAGCATTTCCGGGCAAAAACTAGCGGTGTTTGAGCCCAGGGTCAGCAGGAGGAGTAGAGAAGCAGAGTGTAGGCCGAAGCCTAGTTGAACCAATTTCAAAGGTTACCTTTAACCCCCCCCTCAGGTGTTGCAAGGTACAAGAGCCACACCTTGTGCAGCATTAATGCTGCACAAGTAAAAGGTTGCTCTATTTGTTTTGCTCCTTGCACACGCTGACTAAAACACGTACACTATTTAGCCCATTATACTGTCAAACAGTTGTGGAGGCGTGACTTGTCTTTTTAACGAGACGCAGCACAGGTGTAAAAATTTGCACCTAGGTACTGGGCGCAGATTCCTGAGCGTTGTTATTTGCTGTACAGGAGTCTGCGCTATTGTGATCCCTTGGCCATGCGCTGTGAGCGCTTCCTGTCTTCTGACCTCATTTCATGTCGGCCGTTGCGGTTAGCGATGGACATGAATCCCAGACCCACAGTGTGTTTTCAAAAAATCACACTGCGTGGCTGGGATTCGTGGCCTTGTGCAGTAAATAGGTTGGCCGCTTACACATGTCCTTACACCTGCTCCAGACTGGGCGGCCTCAGCTGATCCCTTATCGCCTACCACGGCCAGGAGGCCGCACAGTCTGAAGAAGGCGGAAGGAGATGAGTTAAGACAGGCGAACATATGCACTGCTCGTGCCCATAAACCACACCCTCGCTGACAAAATAAATATGACAACGAGGGGCGTTGTTTCTAGCAGGGCGGATGCACAGGCGCAGCCAGCTAACCATGATGACAAAAGACGGGAAACGCTACCAAGGGGGGTGCTGCGTATCATTACAAAGGAAAGTCACACCTCAGGGACAGTGGAATGGTCTCAATGAGACACATTTTGTACGTGTTGAGTTCCACGTGGGCAAGGAGAAAAAGTCAGCCACCTTGTACAAATGCAGCAGTACTGCTGTACTAGGTGGCTGTTATACATAGAAACACCTGGGGGGGTGGGGCCAGGTTCCCTTTTAATTTCAGTTCCTGTGCCTGCATGGCGTTTGCAGGTCACGTTGCCGGCTACACAGCAGGGGAACAGCTGGCGTTGCTGAACCCCACTAACACATTGGCTGGTGTTTTTCTCTGTGCAGCTAGCACTTCCGGGCAAAAACTAGCGGTGTTTGAGCCCAGGGTCAGCAGGAGGAGGAGAGGAGCAGAGTGTAGGCCGAAGCCTGCACTGGTGGCAGCTTTTGTTCTGTTGTGCCAGCGTGGCTTGTGCTGGACACGTTGCCGACTACACAGCAGGGGAACAGCTGGCGGTGCTGAACCCCACTGACACATCACCTAGTGTTTTTTTCTGTGTAGACAACACTTCCAGGTGGCAACTGACAGTGTTGAAACCCAGGGAATCAAAGAGGAGCAGAGTGTAGGCCGAAGCCTGCAGTGGAGCAAGTTGAAAGGGAACCTTTAACCCCCCCCCCCAGGCATTTGTTGCTGAAAGAGCCATCTTGTACAGCAGTAATACTGCACATGGAAAATGGTGGCTCCGAAAATTATGCTCCTTGCAAACGCTGAAGTACACACTCATATAATGTGTCCCCTCACACCGTCAAACCATCCCGGAAGTGGGACTTTCCTTTGTAATGTGACACAGCACAGCCGTCATTCCAACCCCCTTGGTGCCGGGCACCACCTCCTCAACGTTGTTTGGTTCTGTCACGGAGCCCGCACTGTAATGTTATCCCTTGGCCATGCACAGTTAGCGGTGCCCGTCTTCTGACATCATGTAGGTGTCAGGCTGGCAGTGCCTGTGCGTCCAAGCTGCCCGAGATCCAACCTTGCAGTGTCATCTAATGTAGTCCCACTGCGGGCCAGGGATCCATGGGCATGCGCAGTGCATATCATCGCCTCTCACTCACCTCCTTCCTGCTTCTTCAGACTGTGCGGCGTCACGGCCGTGGCATGCTATTAGGGATCAGCTGACGCCGCCTAGTCTGAAGAAGCGTGAAGAAGGGGAGTGAGAGGCTAGTATATGCACTGCGCATGGCCATGGATACCAGGCCCACTGTGGGATCACATTAGACGACACTGCGAGGTGTGATTTCGGGCAGCGTGGACGCACAGGCGCAGCCAGGACGACAACAAATGATGTCAGAGGACGGGCAGCGCAAACTGTGCATGGCCAAGGGATAACATAACAGCGCAGGGTCCATGACGGAATCAAACAACGCTAAGGAGGCAGCGCACGGTGCCAAGGGGGTAGCAATGACGGCTGTGCTGTGTCACATTACAAAGGAAAGTCCCACCTCCGGGACGGTTGGACGGTGTGAGGGGACACATTACATGAGTGTGTAGTTCAGCGTTTGCAAGGAGCATAATTTCAAGAGCGACCTTTCCCTTGTGCAGTATTAGTGCTGCACATGGTGGCTCTTTCAGTAACAAACGCCTAGGGGGGGGGGGGGACAGGTCCCCTTACATTTTAGTTGTGCCAGCGTGGCGGTCGCATGACACGTTGCCGGATACACAGCTGGGGATCAGCTGACGTTACTGAACCCCAATAACAGAGGAGCGACTGTTGACTGTGCACACAGCACTTCCAGGCACCAACTGGCGGTGTTAGAGCCCAGGGACAGCAGGAGGAGCAGATTGGAGGTATTGCCGCACACACAGCTGGGGATCAGCTGACGTTACTGAACCCCAATAACAGAGGAGCGACTGTTGACTGTGCACACAGCACTTCCAGGCACCAACTGGCGGTGTTAGAGCCCAGGGACAGCAGGAGGAGCAGAGGAACAGAGTGTAGGCCGAAGCCTGATTGGAGCAAGTTGAAAGGAAACCTTTAACCCCCCCCCCCAAGACGTTTGTAGCTGAAAGAGCCATGTTGTGCAGCACTAAGGATGCAAAAGGAAAAGGTTGCTCTTTTAATTATGCTCCTTGCAAACACCGAAGTAAACACTAAAAATGTGTCCCTTTATACCGTTAAACCGTTCCGGAGGTGCGAATTTCCTTCGTAATGGGACACAGCACAGCTGTCATTCCTATCCCCTTGATGCCGTGCGCTGCCTCCTCAGCGTTGTTTTAAGCTGCCACGGAGCCTGCGCTGTTCTGTTAGCCCTTGGCCATGCCCAATTAGCGCTGCCTGTCTTCTGACATAATTTGGTGTCAGGCTGTCAGTGCCTGTGCGTCCACGCTGCTCCAGATCCCACCTCGCAGTCTCATCTAACGTAATCCCACTGCGGGCCTTGGAACCATGGGCATGCACAGTGCATAACCTCGACTCTCACTCCCCTCCTTCCCTCTTCTTCAGACTGTGCGGTGTCACGGCCGTGGCATGCTAGGGATCAGCTGACGGCGCACAGTCTAAAGAAGGCGGAGGGAAATGAGCGAGAGCCCGAGGGGAAGATATGCACTGCGCATGCCCATGGATCCCAGGCCCGCAGTGTGACTCAATCAGAAGACACTGCGAGGCGGGATCTCGGGCAGCGCGGCCGCACAGGCGCAGCCAGCCTGACACCAAATTATGTCAGAAGACAGGCAGCGCAAATAGGGCATGCCCAAGGGATAACAGAACAGCGCAGGCTCCGTGACAGCTTAAAACAACGCTGAGGAGGCAGCGCATGGCACCAAGGGGGTAGGAATGACGGCTGTGCTGCGTCACATTACGAAGGAAAGTCCCAGCTCCGGGACGGTATAACGGTATCAGTGAACACATTTTATAAGTGTTAAGTTCTGCGTGTGCAAAGAGCTAAAAAAAAAGAGCTACCTTTTCCTTGTGCAGCATTACTGCTGCACAAGATGGCTCTTTCAGTAACAAACGACGGGGGGGGGGGGGGGGACAGGTTCCCTTACATTTAGGTTGTTGTGCCAGCGTGGCGGTCGCAGGACACATTGCCGGCTACACAGCTGGGGATCAGCTGACGTTACTGAAACCCAATAACACTGGGTCGTATGTTTTTACTGTGCAGCCTGCACTTCTGAGCCGCAACTGGCGGTGTTGGAGCCCAGGAATAGCAGTTCAGGTGGTAGAAAGATGAACACAGCAGGAGACCTGGATGACACCCAATTACTTAATCAGGCAGAGGAGTGGCAAATTCCTGCGAGATCCAGGCCTGGTTCATTTTCAGGAAAGTAAGCCGGTCAACGTTATCGGAGGATAGTCGCATGCGACGGTCTGTTAGTACACCACCTGCGGCACTAAAGACACGTTCCGATAAGACACTAGCCGCAGGGCAAGCCAGCACCTCCAATGCATACTGGCTTAGCTCTGGCCATGTATCCAGCTTAGAGACCCAAAACTTGAACGGGGAAGAGCCGTCTGGGAGTACAGTAAGAGGGCAAGCCATGTAGTCTGTCACCATCTGACGGAACCGTTGCCTCCTGCTGACTGGAGCCGCCGGTGATGGTGTAGACATTTGGGGCGGGCACACAAAAGTGTGCCAGAGTTGTGCCATACTGGGCTTGCCTTGGGCAGAGGCACTGCTTCTGCTCCCTCTTTGGGCAGAGCCTCCCCCACTGCCTCGACGCACTGAGCTGCTTTGTAAAGCACTAGCAGCACTCCTCTCAGTTGGACAGGAGAAGATGATGGAATTCACCAGTGTGTCGTGGTACTCCCGCAATTTACGCTCCCGGGTCAACGCAGGGATGAGGTTTTGGACGTTGTCCCGGTAGCGAGGATCGAGGAGGGTGAACACCCAATAATCAGGCATGTTGAGAATGTGGTCGATGCGGCGGTCGTTTCTCAGGCACTGCAGCATGAAATCCACCATGTGCTGCAGAGTGCCAACCGGCCCAGAAACGCTGTCCCCTGCTTGAGACATGATCTCTGCCCGCTCGTCATCACCCCACCCTCGCTGTACACACTGACCACTGGACAATTGTGTCGCTCCCTCCTCTGGACGGAGCTCTTCCTCCTCCATTGACTCCTCCTCATCCTCCTCACAAATTGGCCCCTGCGTACCCCTTTGTGAGGAACCACGTGGCGCTGACTCTCCAGAAGCTGATGGAAAAGGTGACTCCTCATCCTCCACCTCTTCCACCACATCATCCCTTAACCCTTGCAAAGTTTGCTGAAGCAGGCAGATAAGGGGGACAGTCATGCTGACTAGTGCATCATCTGCACTTGCCATCCGCGTGGAATAATCAAAAGGACGCAAAACCTGGCAGACGTCCTTCATAGTGGCCCACTCTGTGGTTGTGAAGTCTGATCGGCGCTGACTGCGACTTCTTTGCGCCTGATGCAGCTGGTACTCCATAACTGCTTGCTGCTGCTCACACAACCGCTCCAACATATGTAACGTGGAATTCCACCGGGTAGGTAGGTCACATATGATGCGGTGTTCCGGAAGGCGGAATCGGCGCTGCAGAGCAGCAATGCGGGATCTGGCCAAGCTGGAACGCCGCAAGTGAGCACACTCTAGGCGGACCTTGTGCAGCAGGGCATCAAGATCCGGATAGTCCCTCAGAAAACTCTGCACAACCAAATTGAGCACATGTGCCAGACATGGGATGTGAGTGAGGTTGCCAAGGGCCAAAGCTGCCACCAGATTTCGGCCATTGTCACACACTACCATGCCTGGCTGGAGATTCGCTGGCAGTAACCACACATCGCTCTCCTGCTTTATGGCATTCCAGAGCTCCTGCGCTGTGTGGCTTCGATGCCCCAATGAAACTAGTTTCAAGACGGCCTGCTGACGTTTGGCCACGGCTGTGCTCATGTCGGTCATAGGTAAACGTTCACGGGTCCATGTGGGGGTGGACTGTGACGGATCCTGCAGAGAGGAATCAGAGGAACTGGTGTAAGAGGAGGAGTCGATGCGTACAGACTGGATTCCTGCAATCCTTGGAGTGGGCAGGACACGTCCTGCGCCACTCGCACGATCTGTACCTGGCTCAACAACATTAACCCAATGGGCAGTGAGGGAAACATATCGCCCCTGTCCATGCTGACTGGTCCACGCATCGGTGGTGAGGTGGACCTTGCTACTGACGGCGTTCAGTAGCGCATGTTTTATGTTTGCCTCAACATGCCTGTGCAGGGCAGGGACAGCCTGCCTGCTGAAGTAAAAGCGGCTGGGCACCTTGTACTGTGGGACTGCCAATGCCATCAAGTCACGGAAGCTGTCAGTCTCCACCAGCCTGAACGAGAGCATTTCCAGGGACAACAGTTTGGCAATGCCTGCATTCAGAGCCTGTGCTCGGGGGTGGTTGGCCGAGAATGCCCGCCTTTTCTCCCATGCCTGTACTACCGATGGCTGTAGAGTAGACTGGGAGTGTGAGGATGACTGGGAAGGTGGTGCTGTGGGTGGAATTACACAAGGTCTCTGGGAGGAAGCCAAACCAGCTGTGCGTGAGCTGGAGGAAGAGGCAACACGAGCTGAAGAGGTGGTAGCTGCCGCTGTTGGTTGGCCTACATCTTCAGTGTGTTTCTGTAACTCCACCGCGTGCCTGGTCCGCACATGTTTCCACATATTTGTGGTATTGAGGTTGCTGACATTTTTCCCTCTTTTTACTTTATGATGACACAGCTTGCATTTGACAAAACAAATGTCATCTGCAACTGTGTCAAAAAAGGACCAGGCACTGCAAGTCTTGGGAGCGCCCTTTTTGGCTTTGGAAAGAGACAGGCTCCTAACGGGTGCCAAAGTGGAGGCTACAGGCTCCGCAGTCTTCCCCCTCCCTCTCCCTCTTTGGCCCGTAAGAGGAAGCTCTTCCTCTGAGCTGCTCCCACCACCTTCCTGTTCCTCACGCCACGATGGGTCAAGGACCTCATCATCTCCACTACCCTCTGCCACCAACTGCTCCTCCTGGGTAGTCTCAGCAGCACAGTACGCACGAGAAAGCGGCACCTGAGTTTCATCATCAGATGCGTACTGCGCTGTGGTCACCGGAGGCACTGGCCCACCTGCCTCTTCAGAGTCAGAGAGATAAAGCTTTTGGGCATCACTGCACACTGCCTCTTCTTCCATTTCTCCAATGCTGCTTGGCTGGCCCCCTGTTTCCAAGCCAAGAGATTCAGAGAACAGAAGTAGAGACGGCTCCTGTCCTGGGCTCTCTGACTGCCTGGCCAATTTGGCAGGTGGTGAAGAGACAGATGGCTGCTCTCCAGTGCTCTGTGCCTGAGAGGATGTGGCACTAACTGAAGTCGATGCCGAGGCGTTAGCTGCCATCCACCCGACAACGGCTTCAATTTGGTCTTCACGCAGCAGCGGTGCACGGCGCTCTCCGACAAAGCTGCGCATGAAGGACTGTTCCCTGCTGAAACTGAGTGACGACGAGTCACCGGCGCCCGCAGCAGGCACAGAATCACCACGTCCTCTCCCTGCTCCTCTCCCTGCTCCGCGCCCACGCCCACGTGCCTTACTCCCTGCCCTCTTCATCTTGGTTGACAGATAAAGATAAGCAGAAAAGTACTAAGGCCTTAGTGTGCTTATTCCTGTAATGCTCCTCCTAACAGGTGTAAGAAACACTAATGTTGTAAATTGTGGACTAAACTTTATTATTTTTCAAATGTGGCCTACACAAGTGTAAGTTGTGTTTGGTGAACTTAACCTTTTTTTTGGTGCAGATCGGGCTACAGAGCTAGTTTAAATCACACGGAGACCGTGCAGACAGCCGTAAACGGCGCTGCAAGGCCAAGAAACCCTCCTCTAGGTTATCCTATATAGTGTTTTTCCACTATTTAGCTGGATACAAGTGGAAAGACACTAATAGGAATTTTTTTTTTCAAATTTTAAACTGGCTGCACTATTTGAAAAAAAGGAAATTTTTTTTCAAGGTATGAGGCAGTAACGCACCCTGAGCTGAATCCAACCGGCTATGGCTGCACACAGACTACAGGGCGAGCTGGGCTCACACGGAGACCGTGCAGACAGCCGTAAACGGCGCTGCAAGGCCAAAAAACCCTCCTCTAGGTTATCCTATATAGTGTTTTTCCACTATTTAGCTGGATACGAGTGGAAAGACACTAATAGGAATTTTTTTTTTCAAATTTTAAACAGGCTGCACTATTTGAAAAAAAGGAAAATTTTTCTCAAGGTATGAGCCAGTAACGAACCCTGAGCTGAATCCAACCGGCTATGGCTGCACACAGACTACAGGGCGAGCTGGGCTCACACGGAGACCGTGCAGACAGCCGTAAACGGCGCTGCAAGGCCAAAAAACCCTCCTCTAGGTTATCCTATATAGTGTTTTTCCACTATTTAGCTGGATACGAGTGGAAAGACACTAATAGGAATTTTTTTTTTCAAATTTTAAACAGGCTGCACTATTTGAAAAAAAGGAAAATTTTTCTCAAGGTATGAGCCAGTAACGAACCCTGAGCTGAATCCAACCGGCTATGGCTGCACACAGACTACAGGGCGAGCTGGGCTCACACGGAGACCGTGCAGACAGCCGTAAACGGCGCTGCAAGGCCAAAAAACCCTCCTCTAGGTTATCCTATATAGTGTTTTTCCACTATTTAGCTGGATACGAGTGGAAAGACACTAATAGGAATTTTTTTTTTCAAATTTTAAACAGGCTGCACTATTTGAAAAAAAGGAAAATTTTTCTCAAGGTATGAGCCAGTAACGAACCCTGAGCTGAATCCAACCGGCTATGGCTGCACACAGACTACAGGGCGAGCTGGGCTCACACGGAGACCGTGCAGACAGCTGTAAACGGCGCTGCAAGGCCCAAAAACCCCCCTCTAGGTTATCCTATGTAGTGTTTTTCCACAATAGAGCTGGAGACTGGTGGAAAAACACTAATAGGAAATTTGAGAAAAAATGTGCAGCAGGCTGCACTAAGAGCAAAAAAGAACAACTGTGTGAGGCAGTGTGAACCCCCCCTGAGCTGAATACAACCGGGTATATGGCTGCACACAGACTACAGAGTGAGCTGCACACACACACACACACAGAGACCTTGCAGAACGCTGTTAAAACAGCGCTGCAAGGCAAGAGCAAGGTGAACAGTGAAGAACACACAGCGTTTTGCTAAATTAGCCTTTGGAAAGGAAAATAAAGCAATTAGCTAGCTCAACTGGCCCTCAGTTAGAACACAGCGTCCTGTCCCTAACTGAAATCACAGCAGAGTGAGCGCAAAATGGCGGCAGCGCTTTTTTATAGTGCAGAGTGACATCATTTCAGCAGCCAATCCAAGCCTTGCCAGTACTTACATGCCCACCATGCTAAACAGGATGTGCCCACACTTTCATTCATTCCTCATTGGCTGCTGCGTTCAATTTGAATTCTGGGAACTTCCGATTCCGGTATCCGATACGCGGGAAGTATCGGAATTCGGTATCGGAATTCCGATACCGCAAATATCGGCCGATACCCGATACTTGCGGTATCGGAATGCTCAACACTAGTTGCGGGTGATGGATATATAGCGGTGATGTTTGCGGTGATGGATATATAGCGGTGATGGTTGCGGTGACGGATATATAGCGGTGATGTTTGCGGTGACGGATATATAGCGGTGATGTTTGCGGTGATGGATATATAGCGGTGATGGTTGCGGTGATGGATATATAGCGGTGATGTTTGCGGTGATGGATATATAGCGGTGATGTTTGCGGTGATGGATATATAGCGGTGATGTTTGCGGGTGATGGATATATAGCGGTGATGTTTGCGGTGATGGATATATAGCGGTGATGGTTGCGGTGACGGATATATAGCGGTGATGTTTGCGGTGACGGATATATAGCGGTGATGTTTGCGGTGATGGATATATAGCGGTGATGGTTGCGGTGATGGATATATAGTGGTGATGTTTGCGGTGATGGATATATAGCGGTGATGGTTGCGGTGATGGATATATAGCGGTGATGTTTGCGGTGATGGATATATAGCGGTGATGTTTGCGGTGATGGATATATAGCGGTGATGGTTGCGGGTGATGGATATATAGCGGTGATGTTTGCGGTGATGGATATATAGCGGTGATGTTTGCGGTGATGGATATATAGCGGTGATGTTTGCGGGTGATGGATATATAGCGGTGATGTTTGCGGTGATGGATATATAGCGGTGATGGTTGCGGGTGATGGATATATAGCGGTGATGTTTGCGGTGATGGATATATAGCGGTGATGTTTGCGGTGATGGATATATAGCGGTGATGTTTGCGGTGATGGATATATAGCGGTGATGTTTGCGGTGATGGATATATAGCGGTGATGTTTGCGGGTGATGGATATATAGCGGTGATGTTTGCGGTGATGGATATATAGCGGTGATGGTTGCGGGTGATGGATATATAGCGGTGATGTTTGCGGTGATGGATATATAGCGGTGATGGTTGCGGGTGATGGATATATAGCGGTGATGTTTGCGGTGATGGATATATAGCGGTGATGTTTGCGGTGATGGATATATAGCGGTGATGTTTGCGGGTGATGGATATATAGCGGTGATGTTTGCGGTGATGGATATATAGCGGTGATGGTTGCGGGTGATGGATATATAGCGGTGATGTTTGCGGTGATGGATATATAGCGGTGATGGTTGCGGGTGATGGATATATAGCGGTGATGGTTGCGGTGATGGATATATAGCGGTGATGTTTGCGGTGATGGATATATAGCGGTGATGGTTGCGGGTGATGGATATATAGCGGTGATGGTTGCGGTGATGGATATATAGCGGTGATGTTTGCGGTGACGGATATATAGCGGTGATGGTTGCGGTGATGGATATATAGCGGTGATGGTTGCGGTGATGGATATATAGCGGTGATGGTTGCGGTGATGGATATATAGCGGTGATGTTTGCGGTGATGGATATATAGCGGTGATGTTTGCGGTGATGGATATATAGCGGTGATGTTTGCGGGTGATGGATATATAGCGGTGATGTTTGCGGTGATGGATATATAGCGGTGATGGTTGCGGGTGACGGGGTGGGTCAGTGATGTCCGCAGCCGGTGTGAGGTCGCCTATGTCTGCGGTCGGCCGGGCCCGGTGTCGGCGGTGGATTGTGGTGACGGGCGGTGGTGACGCGGCGGCTCCGGTTGGTCGGGCCCGTGTGATGTCACCGCTGTCTCCAGTCGGAGGAGGCGGCTGCGGGCTGAGCTGTCAGTGCTGGGTCCGGGATGGACGCGGGAGCTGCGGGCGGCGGGGGCAAGAGCAGACGGTGAGTACCGAGCAGGGACCCGGACTGCAGGGGCGACAACCCGTCCGTGCACCGCAGTCACCCGACACCCTGCAGGGGGCTGAGAGGAGCAGATAGACCTGCCTGCACCCCCGGGAGATGTACGCTCCTGTCCTCCTCCTCCGGGAGATGTACGCTCCTGTCCTCCTCCTCCTCCTGGAGATGTACGCTCCTGTCCTCCTCCTCCTGGAGATGTACGCTCCTGTCCTCCTCCTCCTGGAGATGTAGGCTCCTGTCCTCCTCCTCCTGGAGATGTAGGCTCCTGTCCTCCTCCTCCTGGAGATGTACGCTCCTGTCCTCCTCCTCTGGTAGATGTAATCTCCTGTCCTCCTCTGGTAGATGTACTCTCCTGTCCTCCTCTGGTAGAAGTACGCTCCTGTCCTCCTCTGGTAGATGTATGCTCCTGTCCTCCTCTGGTAGATGTACACTCCTGTCCTCCTCCACAGGTTGATGTACACTCCTGTTCTCATTGGTGTAATGTCCTGTAGACCCTGGTGCAGAATTTGGCTTTGGGCCCCCACCTGCATGTTGGTTAGATGGATGGGCCGTTGTAGCAATCCAGATCCTATAATGACATGTGATTGCCCCCCATGTACTAATGTCCCACATCCTGCCTGGTTCCTGTAATAATCTCCCACATTGTGGCTCCTATCCTGTAATAATGTCTCTCATCCAGGATCTTTCCTTGTATAATGTCCCTTTCCCTGCGCCCCTTCCTTGTATAATCCCCTCCATCCTGGGCCCCTTCCTTGTATAATTCCCTCCATCTTGGGCCCCTTCCTTGTATAATGCCCTCCATCCTGGGCCCCTTCCTTGTATAATGCTCCCCATACTGGGCCCCTTCCTTGTATAATGTAACTTTCCCTGCGCCCCTTCCTTGTATAATGCCCTCCACCCTGCGCCCCTTCCTTGTATAATCCCCTCCATCCTGGGCCCCTTCCTTGTATAATCCCCTCCATCCTGCGCCCCTTCCTTGTATAATCCCCTCCATCCTGGGCCCCTTCCTTGTATAATGCCCTCCACCCTGCGCCCCTTCCTTGTATAATCCCCTCCATCCTGGGCCCCTTCCTTGTATAATTCCCTCCATCCTGGGCCCCTTCCTTGTATAATTCCCTCCATCCTGGGCCCCTTCCTTGTATAATTCCCTCCATCCTGGGCCCCTTCCTTGTATAATGCTCACCATACTGGGCCCCTTCCTTGTATAATTCCCTCCATCCTGGGCCCCTTCCTTGTATAATTCCCTCCATCCTGGGCCCCTTCCTTGTATAATGCTCCCCATACTGGGCCCCTTCCTTGTATAATGTAACTTTCCCTGCGCCCCTTCCTTGTATAATTCCCTCCATCCTGGGCCCCTTCCTTGTATAATGCCCTCCACCCTGCGCACCTTCCTTGTATAATGTCCTCCATCCTTGGACCCAACAAGAAGGGGGGCACTGCTAGACCGAATATTAACCAACAGGCCAGACCGCATATCAAATATAAGGGTTGGGGGTCACTTGGGTAATAGCCATCACAAAATAATAAGTTTTCATGTCTCCTTTAAAAAGATGTGTAGTAGAGGGGTTACAAGGACACTAAACTTCAGGAGGGCAAATTTCCAACGGATGAGAGGGGATCTAGGTGCAATTAACTGGGACGATATCCTGAGACACAAAAATACACAAAGAAAATGGGAGACATTTATTAGCATCCTGGATAGGACCTGTGCACAGTATATACCGTATGGGAATAAACATACCAGAAATAGGAGGAAACCAATATGGCTAAATAGAGCTGTAAAGGGCGCAATAAGGGACAAAAAGAAAGAATATAGAGAATTAAAGGAAGTAGGTAGTGAGGAGGCATTAAATATATACAGAAAATTAAATAAATTCTGTAAAAAGCAAATCAAGGCAGCAAAGATTGAGACAGAGAGACTCATTGCCAGAGAGAGTAAAAATAATCCTAAAATATTCTTTAACTACATAAATAGTAAGAAACTAAAAAATGATAGTGTTGGCCCCCTTAAAAATAGTCTGGGTGAAATGGTGGATGAGGATGAGGAAAAAGCCAATATGCTAAATGACTTTTTTTTATCAGTATTTACACAAGAAAATCCCATGGCGACAAAATGTCTAGTGATAACAATTCCCAATTAAATGTCACCTGCTTAACCCAGCAGGAAGTGCGGCGGCGTCTAAAAATCACTAAAATTGACAAATCTCCGGGCCCGGGTGGGATACACCCTCGAGTACTGCAGGAATTAAGTACAGTCATTGATAGACCATTATTTTTAATCTTTAAAGACTCCATAATAACAGGGTCTGTACCACAGGACTGGCGTATAGCAAATGTGGTGCCAATATTCAAAAAGGGAACAAAATCTGAACTCGGAAACTATAGGCCAGTAAGCTTAACCTCTACTGTGGGTAAAATACTGGAGGGCATTCTAAGGGACGCTATACTGGAGTATCTGAAGAGGAATAACCTCATGACCCAGTATCAGCACGGGTTTACTAGGGACCGTTCATGTCAGACTAATCTGATCAGCTTCTATGAAGAGGTAAGTTCCGGATTGGACCAAGGGAACCCAGTGGATGTAGTGTATATGGACTTCTCAAAAGCTTTTGATACGGTGCCACACAAAAGGTTGATACATAAAATGAGAATAATGGGGATAGGGGAAAATATGTGCAAGTGGGTTGAGAGCTGGCTCAGGGATAGGAAACAAAGGGTGGTTATTAATGGAGCACACTCGGACTGGGTCGCGGTTAGCAGTGGGGTACCACAGGGGTCAGTTTTGGGCCCTCTTCTTTTTAACATATTTATTAATGACCTTGTAGGGGGCATTCAGAGTAGAATTTCAATATTTGCAGATGACACTAAACTCTGCAGGGTAATCAATACAGAGGAGGACAATTCTATATTACAGGATGATTTATGTAAACTAGAAGCTTGGGCTGATAAATGGCAAATGAGCTTTAATGGGGATAAATGTAAGGTCATGCACTTGGGTAGAAGTAATAAGATGTATAACTATGCGCTTAATTCTAAAACTCTGGGCAAAACCGTCAATGAAAAAGACCTGGGTGTATGGGTGGATGACAAACTCATGTTCAGTGGCCAGTGTCAGACAGCTGCTACAAAGGCAAATAAAATAATGGGATGCATTAAAAGAGGCATAGATGCTCATGAGGAGAACATAATTTTACCTCCATACAAGTCACTAGTGCGACCACACTTAGAATACTGTGCACAGTTCTGGTCTCCGGTGTATAAGAAAGACATAGCTGAACTGGAGCGGGTGCAGAGAAGAGCGACCAAGGTTATTAGAGGACTGGGGGGTCTGCAATACCAAGATAGGTTATTACTCTGGGGGCTATTTAGTTTGGAAAAACAAAGACTAAGGGGTGATCTTATGTTAATGTATAAATATATGAGGGGACAGTGCAAAGACCTTTCTGATGATCTTTTTAATCATAGACCTGACACAGGGACAAGGGGGCATCCTCTACGTCTGGAGGAAAGAAGGTTTAAGCATAATAACAGACGCGGATTCTTTACTGTAAGAGCAGTGAGACTATGGAACTCTTTGCCGTATGATGTTGTAATGAGTGATTCATTACTTAAATTTAAGAGGGGACTGGATACATTTCTGGAAAAGTATAATGTTACAGAGTATATACACTAGATTCATTGATAGGGCGTTGATCCAGGGAACTAGTCTGATTGCCGTATGTGGAGTCGGGAAGGAATTTTTTTCCCCAATGTGGAGCTTACTCTTTGCCACATGGTTTTTTTTTTGCCTTCCTCTGGATCAACATGTTAGGGCATGTTAGGTTAGGCTATGAGTTGAACTAGATGGACTTAAAGTCTTCCTTCAACCTTAATAACTATGTTACTATGTTACTATCCTGGGCTCCTTCCTTGTATAATGTCCTCCATCCTTGCCCCTTCCTTCTATAATGTCCTCCATCCTGGGCCCTTTCCTTGTATAATGCCCTCCATCCTGGGCCCCTTCTGTCATGATCCGTTCCGGAGTTTAGTCCTGTCTGCTCTTTCTTTGGGTGGGTCATGTCAAAGGTTATCTTTTATCTGCCTCATTCTGTGCTCGGGTTTGCTATTTAGCTCCCAGGTATCCTGAGGGTTGTGTCAGCTATAGCTCTGTCTTTGGCGTGTGAACCTGACTTTGGAAGCACTTGGTTTGTCTTACTGTATACCCTGACTTGTCCTGTGTCTGTTATCTCCTCCTGCTTGCCCTTTCCCAGTGTCTCTTTGTTTGTTTGTATATCTGCTTGACTCCCTGGTTATGATCTTGGCTTGGCTCTTTGACTCTGTTTCAGTTTGTCACTATTGTACCGTATTTTGCCCGTCCTGGTTTACTTATCCCTTGCTATGTCCTGACTATTCATTCTGTCTAACTGCGTTTGTGCTATTGTGCTGTCTTGTAATCTCACTCGGCTTTCCTGACCTTGCTCTCGCCACTAGGTGGCGTCTGTTCAGTTGCTCTGTGTGTGCAGTCTGGCTTCCCTACCAAGCTCCCCCTGGTGGAGGTTGCGCTGTACTGCACTGCAGCTGCATGACACCTTCCTTGTATAATGTCCTCCATCCTTGCCCCTTCCTTCTATAATGCCCTCCATCCTGGGCCCTTTCCTTATATAATGCCCTCCATCCTGCGCCCCTTTCTTTTATAATGCCCTCCATCCTGGGCCCCTTCCTTGTTTAATATCCTCCATCCTGGGCCCCTTCCTTCTATAATGTTTTGCTGCTCTTTTCTAATACATTAAATAACGCAGCATCCTCTTTTGCAGCTGACTTCAGTATGCAGGCATCGGCAGCGGATGACATCATTGCCATGCGCCGCTCATGTTTTGCACGCCGATATCACTGCATCCACTGATTGGGTCCCTGAACTGCATACACTTCAGCTGAATGTGCGTCCTTCGAAGTACATCCATCTGAATTAGGCCCTGGCGTAGGTGGGACCCTCTCTCGCAAGGGTCTGGTCACGGTCACACCCTCTACGACTGTGATCCTTACACCCCTAACTGCTCCCACTCATCTATTAGATGTACACTCCTGTCCTTCTTTAGGTAGATCTAACCTCATGTCCTATTTCTTTTGTTGATTTACTTTCCTGTCCTCCTTCTCTAGTAGATGTATGCTCCTCTCCCCCTTTTGTAGTCCATGTACACTCCTCTCCCCCCTTAAGTAGTCCATGTTCACTCCTGTCCCCATTATGTAGTCCATGTACACTAATCTCCATTTTGTAGTCCATGCACACTCCTCTCCCCCATTTTGTAGTCTGTGTGCACTCCTCTCCCCCTTATGTAGTCCATGTACACTCCTCTCCCCCATTTTGTAGTCCATGTACGCTCCTTTCCCCCTTATGTAGTTCATGTACACTCCTCTCCCCCTTCTGTAGTCCATGTACACTCCTCTCCCCCTTATATAGTCCATGTGCACTCCTGTCCCCTCTTTTATATTCCATGTATAGTCTTCTCCCCCTTATGTAGTCCATGTATACTCCTGTCCCCGTTATGTAGTCCATGTATACTCCTCTTCCTCTTATGTAGTCCATTTACACTCCTCTCCCCCTTCTGTAGTCCATGTACTCTCCTCTCCCCCTTATGTAGTCCAGTTACACTCCTCTCCCCTTCTGTAGTCCATGTACATTCCTCCTCCCCCTTTTATAGTCCATGTACAGTCCTCTTCCCCTTCTGTAGTCCATGTACACTCCTCTTCTCCCTCTTGTAGTCCATGTACACTCCTGTCCCCGTTATGTAGTCCATGTACACTCCTCTCCCCCTTCTGTAGTCCATGTACATTCCTCCTCCCCCTTTTGTAGTCCATGTACACTCCTCTTCACCTTCTGTAGTCCATGTCCACTCCTGTCCTCCTTTAGTAGTCCATGCACACTCCTGTTCCCATTATGTAATCCATGTACACTCCTCTCCCCCTTCTGTAGTCCATATACACTCCTCTCCCCGTTCTGTACTCCATGTACATTCCTCCTCCCCTTTTGTAGTCCATGTACAGTCCTCTCCCCGTTAAGTAGTCCATGTACACTCCTGTCCTCTTTTAGTAGTCCATGCACACTCCTGTCCCCGTTATGTAGTTCATGTACACTCCTCTCCCCCTTCTGTAGTCCATGTACACTCCTCTCCCCCTTTTGTAGTCCATGTACACTCCTCTCCCCCTTCTATAGTCCATGTACACTTCTCTCCCCCTTTTGTAGTCCATGTACACTCCTCTTCCCCTTCTGTAGTCCATGTACAGTCCTCTCCCCCTCTGTAGTCCATGTATAGTCCTCTCCCCCTTCTGTAGTCCATATACACTCCTCTTCCCCCTTTTGTAGTCCATGTACACTCCTCTCCCCATTATGTAGTCCATATACACTCCTCTCCCCCTTCTGTAGTCCATGTACATTCCTCCTCCACTTTTGTAGTCCACGTACAGTCCACTTCCCCTTCTGTAGTCCATGTACACTCCTCTCCCCCTTCTGTAGTCCATGTACACTCCTCTCCCTCTTTTGTAGTCCATGTACACTCCTGTCCCCCCTTTTGTATTCCATGTATAGTCTTCTCCCCCCTTATGTAGTCCATGTACACTCCCGTCCCCATTATGTAGTCCATGTACAGTCCTGTGCCTGTTATGTAGTCCATGCACACTCCTGTCCCCATTATGTAGTCCATGTACACTCCCGTCCCCATTATGTAGTCCATGTACAGTCCTATGCCTGTTATGTAGTCCATGCACACTCCTGTCCCCATTATGTAGTCCATGCACAATCCTGTCCCCGTTATGTAGTCCATGTAAACTCCTGTCCCCATTATGTAGTCCATGCACACTCCTCTCCCTATTATGTAATCCATGTACACTCCACTCCTTCATTTTTTAGTCCATGTACGCTCCTCTCCCCCCTTATGTGGTCCATGTATATTCCTGTACCCCCTTATGTAGTCCATGTACACTCCTGTCCACCCTTTTGTAGTAAATGTACAGTCCTCTCCCCCTTCTGTAGTCCATGTGCACTCTTCCCCCTTTTGTAGTCCATGTACACTCCTGTCCCTGTTATGTAGTCCATGTATACTCCTCTTATGTAGTCCATTTACACTCCTCTCCCCCTTCTGTAGTCCATGTACGCTCCTCTCCCCCTTATGTAGTCCATTTACACGTCTTTCCCCTTCTGTAGTCCATGTACATTCCTCCTCCCCCTTTTGTAGTCCATGTACAGTCCTCTCCCTGTTAAGTACCGTAGTCCATGTACACTTCTGTCCTCTTTTAGTAGTCCATGTACACTCCTGTGCCTGTTATGTAGAACATGTACAGTCCACTTCCCCTTCTGTAGTCCATGTACACTCCTCTCCCCCTTTTGTAGTCCATGTACACTCCTCTTCCCCCTTTTGTAGTCCATGTACACTCCTCTTCCCCCTTTTGTAGTCCATGTACACTCCTCTTTCCCCTTTTGTAGTCCATGTACACTCCTCTTCCCCCTTTTGTAGTCCATGTACACTCCTCTTCCCCCTTTTGTAGTCCATGTACACTCCTCTCCCCCTTCTATAGTCCATGTACACTCCTCTTCCCCCTTCTGTAGTCCATGTACACTCCTCTTCCCCCTTTTGTAGTCGATGTACACTCCTCTTCCCCTTCTGTAGTCCGTGTACACTCCTCTCCCCCCTTCTGTAGTCCATGTACACTCCTCTCCCCCTTCTGTAGTCCATGTACACTCCTCTCCCCCTTCTGTAGTCCGTGTACACTCCTCTCCCCCTTCTGTAGTCCATGTACACTCCTCGTCCCCCTTCTGTAGTCAATGTACACTCCTCTTCCCCCTTTTGTAGTCCATGTACACTCCTCTCCCCCTTCTGTAGTCCATATACACTGCTCTTCCCCCTTCTGTAGTCCATGTACACTCCTCTCCCCCTTCTGTAGTCCATATACAGTCCTCTCCCCCTTCTGTAGTCCATGCACACTCCTCTCCCCCTTCTGTAGTCCGTGTACACTCCTCTCCCCCTTCTGTAGTCCGTGTACACTCCTCTCCCCCTTCTGTAGTCCATGTACACTCCTCTCCCCCTTCTGTAGTCCATGTACACTCCTCTCACCCTTCTGTAGTCCATGTACACTCCTCTCCCCCTTCTGTAGTCCGTGTACACTCCTCTCCCCCCTTTAGTAGTCCATGTACACTCCTCTCCCCCTTCTGTAGTCCATGTACACTCCTCTTCCACCTTCTGTAGTCCATGTACACTCCTCTTCCCCCTTTTGTAGTCAATGTACGCTCCTCTTCCCCTTCTGTAGTCCGTGTACACTCCTCTCCCCCCTTCTGTAGTCCATGTACACTCCTCTCCCCCTTCTGTAGTCCATGTACACTCCTCTCCCCCTTCTGTAGTCCGTGTACACTCCTCTCCCCCTTCTGTAGTCCATGTACACTCCTCGTCCCCCTTCTGTAGTCCATGTACACTCCTGTCATGATCCCAATGGCAGGGGATCACAAAAGGACAAGCACACAAAAAACAGAACAAGCTCTAGGGTGATGGAAACTGAGCTGACCGCGATCCTGAACCTAATTCACAACACTAGCAGTAGCCGGGGAACGTGCCTACGATGATTCTAGACGTCTCGCGCCAGCCGAAGGACTAGCTTCCCCTATTAGAAGAAACATAGACCTCTCTTGCCTCCAGAGAAACACCCCACAGAAATAGCAGCCCCCCACATGTAATGACGGTGAAATGAGAGGAAAGCACATACGTAGTAATGAAAACAGATTCAGCAAAATGAGGCCCGCTAAAACTAGATAGCAGAGGATACAAAAGTGAACTGCGCGGTCAGCGAAAAACCCTACAAAAAACCATCCTGAAATTACCTGAACTCATGTGCCAACTCATGGAACATGAGGAGTAATATCAGCCCACTAGAGCAACCAGCAACAAGGAATCACATAACTGCAAGCTGGACTAAAACAAAAATAAAGCAAAACGTGGAACAGGAAAATCAAAAACTTAGCTTGTCCTGATGATTACAGAAGCGTAAAGCAGAGGTAACAAGACACACTGATTACATTGATCGCCGGCGAGGAAATGACAAGAAAGCCAGGTTAAATAGGAAACTCCCATATCCTGATAGAACAGGTGGACACCAGAGACCGCAGAGAACACAAGTCACCCAGTACCATCTGTAACCACCAGAGGGAGCCCAAAAACAGAATCCACAACAGTACCCCCCCCCCTTGAGGAGGGGTCACCGAACCCTCACGAGAACCACCAGGGCGACCAGGATGAGCCCTATGAAATGCACGGACCAAATCAGCAGCATGAACATCAGAGGCAACCACCCAAGAATTATCCTCCTGACCATAACCCTTCCACTTGACCAAATACTGAAGTTTCCGTCTGGAAACACGAGAATCCAAGATCTTCTCCACAACATACTCCAATTCTCCCTCCACCAGCACCGGAGCAGGAGGCTCAAGTGAAGGAACAACAGGTACCTCATACTTCCGCAACAACGACCGATGGAACACATTATGAATAGCAAACGATGCCGGGAGATCCAAACGAAACGACACAGGGTTAAGAATTTCCAAGATCCTATAGGGACCGATAAACCGAGGCTTGAACTTAGGAGAAGAGACCTTCATAGGAACAAAACGAGAAGACAACCACACCAAGTCCCCAACACGAAGTCGAGGACCCACGCGGCGACGGCGATTAGCAAACTGCTGAGCCCTCTCCTGGGACAACTTCAAATTGTCCACCACATGACTCCAAATCTGATGCAACCTATCCACCACCATGTCCACTCCAGGACAATCAGAAGGCTCCACCTGACCAGAGGAAAAACGAGGATGAAACCCCGAATTACAAAAGAAAGGAGAAACCAAGGTAGCAGAACTAGCCCGATTATTAAGGGCAAATTCGGCAAGCGGCAAAAAGGTAACCCAGTCATCTTGATCAGCAGAAACAAAACACCTTAAATAAGTTTCCAAGGTCTGATTAGTTCGTTCCGTCTGGCCATTCGTCTGAGGATGGAATGCAGACGAAAAGGACAAATCAATGCCCATCTTAGCACAGAACGTCCGCCAAAATCTAGACACAAACTGGGATCCCCTGTCAGAAACAATGTTCTCCGGAATCCCATGCAAACGAACCACGTTCTGAAAAAACAGAGGGACCAACTCAGAGGAGGAAGGTAACTTAGGCAAGGGGACCAGATGAACCATCTTAGAAAAGCGGTCACACACAACCCAGATGACGGACATTTTTTGAGAGACAGGGAGATCCGAAATAAAGTCCATGGAAATGTGCGTCCAATGCCTTTTCGGGATAGGCAAAGGTGACAACAATCCACTGGCCCGAGAACAGCAAGGCTTAGCCCGAGCGCAAACTTCACAAGACTGCACAAAAGAATGCACATCCCTCGACAAGGAAGGCCACCAAAAAGACCTGGCCACCAAGTCTCTAGTACCAAATATTCCAGGATGACCTGCCAACGCAGAAGAATGGACCTCGGAGATGACTCTACTGGTCCAATTATCCGGAACAAACAGTCTTTCAGGCGGACAACGATCAGGTTTATCCGCCTGAAACTCCTGCAAAGCACGTCGCAAGTCTGGGAAGACAGCCGACAAAATCACCCCATCCCTAAGGATACCAGTTGGCTCAGAATTTCCAGGGGAATCAGGCACAAAACTCCTAGAAAGAGCATCCGCCTTCACATTCTTTGAACCTGGCAGGTATGAAACCACAAAATCGAAACGGGAGAAAAACAGTGACCAACGAGCCTGTCTAGGATTCAGACGCTTGGCAGACTCAAGGTAAATCTGATTTTTGTGATCAGTCAAGACCACCACACGATGTCTAGCACCCTCAAGCCAATGACGCCACTCCTCAAATGCCCACTTCATGGCCAAAAGCTCCCGATTACCAACATCATAATTCCGCTCAGTGGGCGAAAACTTTCTAGAAAAGAACGCACATGGCTTCATCACCGAGCAATCGGAGCTTCTCTGTGACAAAACCGCACCCGCTCCAATCTCAGAAGCATCAACCTCAACCTGAAAAGGAAGCGAAACATCTGGCTGACGCAACACAGGAGCAGAAGAAAACCGGCACTTAAGTTCCTGAAAGGCCTCCACAGCCGCAGGAGACCAATCAGCAACATCAGCACCCTTCTTAGTCAGATCCGTCAAAGGCTTAACAACACTAGAAAAATTAGTTATGAAACGACGATAAAAATTAGCAAAGCCCAAGAACTTCTGTAGACTCTTAAGAGATGTAGGCTGCGTCCAGTCACAAATAGCTTGAACCTTGACGGGATCCATCTCAATAGTAGAAGGGGAAAAAATATACCCCAAGAATGAAATCTTCTGGACTCCAAAGAGACACTTTGAGCCTTTTACAAACAAGGAATTGGCCCGCAGGACCTGAAACACCTTCCTGACCTGCTGAACATGAGACTCCCAGTCATCAGAAAAAACCAAAACATCATCCAAATACACAATCATAAATTTATCCAGATATTCACGGAAAATATCGTGCATAAAGGACTGGAAGACAGAAGGAGCATTAGAAAGTCCAAAAGGCATCACCAAATACTCAAAATGGCCCTCAGGCGTATTAAATGCGGTTTTCCACTCATCACCCTGCTTAATCCGCACAAGATTATACGCACCCCGAAGATCAATCTTAGTGAACCATTTAGCCCCCTTAATGCGAGCGAACAAATCAGTCAACAATGGCAAAGGATACTGATATTTGACCGTAATCTTATTCAAAAGACGGTAATCTATACAAGGCCTCAAGGAACCATCTTTTTTGGCCACGAAAAAAAAACCTGCTCCCAAAGGAGATGAAGATGGACGGATATGTCCCTTTTCCAAGGACTCCTTAACATAATCCCGCATAGCAGTATGCTCTGGCACTGACAGATTGAACAAACGACCTTTAGGAAATTTACTGCCAGGAATCAAATCTATAGCACAATCGCAATCCCTGTGAGGAGGAAGCGAATTGAGCTTAGGCTCCTCAAAAAGATCCCGATAATCAGACAAAAATACAGGAACCTCAGAAGGAGTAGATGAAGCGATAGAAATCGGAGGTACATCATCATGAACCCCCTGACATCCCCAGCTTAACACAGACATCGCCTTCCAGTCCAAGACTGGATTATGAGTTTGTAACCATGGCAGACCAAGCACTAAGACATCATGTAAATTATACAGTACCAGGAAGCGAATCACCTCCTGATGAACGGGAGTCATACGCATGGTCACGTGTGTCCAGTACTGAGGTTTATTCATAGCCAAAGGTGTAGAGTCAATTCCTTTCAAAGGAATAGGCACTTCCAGAGGCTCCAGACTAAACCCACAGCGGTTGGCAAATGACCAATCCATAAGACTCAGGGCAGCGCCTGAATCCACATAGGCATCGACGGAAATGGCTGATAATGAACAAATCAGAGTCACAGACAGAATGAACTTAGACTGTAAAGTACTAATGGCAACAGACTTATCAACCTTTTTTGTGCGTTTAGAGCATGCTGATATAACATGAGCTGAATCACCACAATAAAAACACAACCCATTTTTCCGCCTATAGTTTTGCCGTTCACTTCTGGACTGAATTCTATCACATTGCATTGTCTCAGGTGCCTGTTCAGAAGACACCGCCAAATGGTGCACAGGTTTGCGCTCCCGTAAACGCCGATCAATCTGAATAGCCATAGTCATAGACTCATTCAGACCTGTAGGCGCCGGGAACCCCACCATAACATCTTTAATGGCTTCAGAAAGGCCATCTCTGAATTTTGCAGCCAGAGCGCACTCATTCCACTGAGTAAGCACCGACCATTTCCGAAATTTCTGACAATATATTTCTGCTTCATCTTGCCCCTGAGAGAGAGCCAATAAAGCCTTTTCAGCCTGAATCTCTAGGTTAGGTTCCTCATAGAGCAAACCCAATGCCAGAAAAAACGCATCCACATTGAGCAACGCAGGATCCCCTGGTGCCAATGCAAATGCCCAATTCTGAGGGTCACCCCGCAGGAAAGATATTACAATTTTGACTTGCTGAGCAGGGTCTCCAGAGGAGCGAGATTTCAAAGAAAGAAACAACTTGCAATTGTTCCTAAAATTCAAAAAACTAGATCTATCTCCAGAAAAAAACTCTGGGATAGGAATTCTAGGTTCAGACATAGGAGCATGTACAACAAAATCTTGTATATTTTGAACCTTAGCAGCAAGATTATTCAGGCTGGAAGCCAAACTCTGGACGTCCATGATAAACAGCTGAGGTCAGAGCCATTCAAGGATTAAGAGGAGGTAAGACGCAGCCAGGCTGCAATTAAGGCTAGGCAGCAAACTCTGAGGGAAGGAAAAAAAAAAAAAACTTCGATCAGACTACTTTTCCTCCTACTTCAGCCAATACAATTACCACTTTTAGGCCGGCGATACTGTCATGATCCCAATGGCAGGGGATCACAAAAGGACAAGCACACAAAAAACAGAACAAGCTCTAGGGTGATGGAAACTGAGCTGACCGCGATCCTGAACCTAATTCACAACACTAGCAGTAGCCGGGGAACGTGCCTATGATGATTCTAGACGTCTCGCGCCAGCCGAAGGACTAGCTTCCCCTATTAGAAGAAACAAAGACCTCTCTTGCCTCCAGAGAAACACCCCACAGAAATAGCAGCCCCCCACATGTAATGACGGTGAAATGAGAGGAAAGCACATACATAGTAATGAAAACAGATTCAGCAAAATGAGGCCCGCTAAAACTAGATAGCAGAGGATACAAAAGTGAACTGCGCGGTCAGCGAAAAACCCTACAAAAAACCATCCTGAAATTACCTGAACTCATGTGCCAACTCATGGAACATGAGGAGTAATATCAGCCCACTAGAGCAACCAGCAACAAGAAATCACATAACTGCAAGCTGGACTAAAACAAAAATAAAGCAAAACGTGGAACAGGAAAATCAAAAACTTAGCTTGTCCTGATGATTACAGAAGCGGAAAGCAGAGGTAACAAGACACACTGATTACATTGATCGCCGGCGAGGAAATGACAAGAAAGCCAGGTTAAATAGGAAACTCCCATATCCTGATAGAACAGGTGGACACCAGAGACCGCAGAGAACACAAGTCACCCAGTACCATCCGTAACCACCAGAGGGAGCCCAAAAACAGAATCCACAACACACTCCTCTTCCCCCTTTTGTAGTCCATGTACACTCCTCTTCCCCCTTTTGTAGTCCATGTACACTCCTCTCCCCCTTCTGTAGTCCGTGTACACTCCTCTCCCCCTTCTGTAGTCCATGTACACTCCTCTTCCCCCTTCTGTAGTCCATGTACACTCCTCTTCCCCCTTTTGTAGTCCATGTACACTCCTCTTCCCCCTTTTGTAGTCCATGTACACTCCTCTTCCCCCTTTTGTAGTCCATGTACACTCCTCTTCCCCTTCTGTAGTCCGTGTACACTCCTCTCCCCCTTCTGTAGTCCATGTACACTCCTCTCCCCCTTCTGTAGTCCGTGTACACTCCTCTTCCCTCTTTTGTAGTCGATGTACACTCCTCTTCCCCTTCTGTAGTCCGTGTACACTCCTCTCCCCCTTCTATAGTCCATGTACACTCCTCTTCCCTTTTTGTAGTCCATGTACACTCCTCTCCCCCTTTTGTGGTCCATGTACACTCCTCTTCCCCTTCTGTAGTCCGTGTACACTCCTCTCCCCCCTTTAGTAGTATCTACTTCTGCTGTACCTGGATGTTTTCACGCTTGACTGTACGCAGCTTTCCTCCCTCGTAATGCGGTAATCCATCAAACTCCATTATTGCTGCTGCCATTGTCGCTGCTTGTGCGGAAATTCAGTAACATTCACATCAATTGTGTTAACCCCGGAGATGCTGGATCCAGGATTCCTTCATTGTGATTCTCAGTCTTGTGATCAGGATGTGGACGCGCTAAATATCTAAAGTATTAACCAAGAGCAAACTGTGCAAACAAGATATACGTGTAGTGCGCCACAAAGTGTCCCACCAATAGAAACTGGTGCCTTTGCCCTGACTGTTTTCTGGCTTCCTCGACCACTAGGTGGCCACGTAGTATATTGCCCAGCCACGTAGTATATTGCCCAGCCACGTAGTATATTGCCCAGCCACGTAGTATATTGCCCAGCCACGTAGTATATTGCCCAGCCACATAGTATATTGCCCAGCCACGTAGTATATTGCCCAGTCACGTAGTATATTGCCCAGCCACGTAGTATATTGCCCAGTCACGTAGTATATTGCCCAGCCACGTAGTATATTGCCCAGTCACGTAGTATATTGCCCAGCCACGTAGTATATTGCCCAGTCACATGGTATATTGCCCAGTCACGTAGTATATTGCCCAGCCACGTAGTATATTGCCCAGTCACGTAGTATATTGCCCAGTCACGTAGTATATTGCCCAGTCACGTAGTATATTGCCCAGCCACGTAGTATATTGCCCAGTCACATAGTATATCGCCCAGTCACGTAGTATATTGCCCAGCCACGTAGTATGTTGCCCAGCCACGTAGTATGTTGTCCAGCCACGTAGTATATTGCCCAGTGACGTAGTATATTGCCCAGCCACGTAGTATATTGCCCAGCCACGTAGTATATTGCCCAGTCACATAGTATATTGCACAGCCCACGTAGTATATTGCCCAGCCACGTAGTATATTGCCCAGTCACGTAGTATATTGCCCAATCACGTAGTATATTGCCCAGTCACGTAGTATATTGCCCAGCCACGTAGTATATTGCCCAGTCACGTAGTATATTGCCCAGTCACATAGTATATCGCCCAGTCACGTAGTATATTGCCCAGCCACGTAGTATGTTGCCCAGCCACGTAGTATATTGTCCAGCCACGTAGTATATTGCCCAGTGACGTAGTATATTGCCCAGCCACGTAGTATATTGCCCAGCCACGTAGTATATTGCTCAGTCACGTAGTATATTGCCCAGTCACGTAGTATATTGCCCAGCCACGTAGTATATTGCTCAGTCACGTAGTATATTGCCCAGTCACATAGTATATTGCACAGCCCATGTAGTATATTGCCCAGCCTCGTAGTATATTGCCCAGCGACGTAGTATATTGCCCAGTCACATAGTATATTGCACAGCCCACGTAGTATATTGCCCAGCCACGTAGTATATTGCCCAGTGACGTAGTATGTTGCCCAGCCATGTAGTATATTGCCCAGTCACGTAGTATATTGCCCAGCCACATAGTATATAGCAGAGCCACGTAGTATATTGCCCAGCCACGTAGTATATTGCCCAGCGACGGAGTATATTGTCCAGCCACATAGTATGTTGCCCAGTCACGTAGTATATTGCCCAGCGATGGAGTATATTGTCCAGCACAGAGCCACGTAGTATATTGCCCAGCCACGTAGTATATTGCCCAGCGATGGAGTATATTGCCCAGCACAGAGCCACGTAGTATATTGCCCAGCCACGTAGTATACAGCACAGAGCCACGTAGTATATTGCCCAGCACAGAGCCACGTAGTATAGAGATTTAAAAAAATAAAAATAAACATATACTCTGGATACACATGATGAGAGCATTATACTGCCTCTGTACAAATCCCTAGTTAGACCGCACATGGAGTACTGTGTCCAGTTTTGGGCACCGGTGCTCAGGAAGGATATAATGGAACTAGAGAGAGTACAAAGGAGGGCAACAAAATTAATAAAGGGGATGGGAGAACTACAATACCCAGATAGATTAGCGAAATTAGGATTATTTAGTCTAGAAAAAAGACGACTGAGGGGCGATCTAATAACCATGTATAAGTATATAAGGGGACAATACAAATATCTCGCTGGGGATCTGTTTATGCCAAAGAAGGTGACGGGCACAAGGGGGCATTCTTTGCGTCTGGAGGAGAGAAGGTTTTTCCACCAACATAGAAGAGGATTCTTTACTGTTAGGGCAGTGAGAATCTGGAATTGCTTGCCTGAGGAGGTGGTGATGGCGAACTCAGTCGAGGGGTTCAAGAGAGGCCTGGATGTCTTCCTGGAGCAGAACAATATTGTATCATACAATTATTAGGTTCTGTAGAAGGACGTAGATCTGGGGATTTATTATGATGGAATATAGGCTGAACTGGATGGACAAATGTCTTTTTTCTTCCTTACTAACTATGTTACTATGTTACTCACCTTCCGAAGGCCTGTTGAAGTCCTGCTATACTCACCATCCGCCGCCTTTCCCGCTCCCGGGATCGCTCCATTGCAAGCTGCAGCTTCTGGTACCAGGGCTGGTGTGAGCAGGACCTGTGATGACATCGCGATCACATGACTGTGACGTCACGGCAGGTCCTTGTCGCACACCAGCCCAGGGACCGGAAGCTGCCGCTTGCATGGAGCGATCCCGGGAGCGGGAAAGGCGGCGGATGGTGAGTATAGCAGGTTTTTTGTTTTTTTTAATTATTTTTAACATGACATATTTTTACTATTGATGCTGCATAGGCAGCATCAATAGTAAATAGTTGGGGACACACAGGGTTAATAGCAGCGGTAACGGAGTGCATTACACCGTGGGCCGTTACCGCTGCCATTAACCCTGTATGAGCGGTGAGTGGAGGGGATTACGGAGCGTGCGCCGGGCAGTGAGTGCAGGGGAGTAGGGAAGGGACTAATCGGACTGTGCCCGTCGCTGATTGGTCGCGGCAGCCATGACAGGCAGCTGGCGAGACCAATCAGCGAATGAACAACCGTGACAGAAAGACAGACAGACAGACGGACGTGACCCTTAGACAATTATATAGTAGATAGATAGTACTGCTCCTATGTACAAGAATATAACTACTATAATACTGCTCCTATGTAAAGGAATATAACTACTATAATACTGCCCCTATGTACAAGAATATAACTACTATAATACTGCCCCTATGTACAAGAATATAACTACTATAATTTTGCTCCTATGTACAAGTATATAACTACTATAATACTGCCCCTATGTACAAGAATAAAACTACTATAATACTGCTCCTATGTAAAGGAATATAACTACTATAATACTGCCACCTATGTACAAGAATATAACTACTATAATACTGCTCCTATGTACAAGAATATAACTACTATAATACTGCTCCTATGTAAAGGAATATAACTACTATAATACTACCCCTATGTACAAGAATATAACTACTATAATACTGCCCCTATGTACAAGAATATAACTACTATAATTTTGCTCCTATGTACAAGTATATAACTACTATAATACTGCCCCTATGTACAAGAATAAAACTACTATAATACTGCTCCTATGTAAAGGAATATAACTACTATAATACTGCCCCTATGTACAAGAATATAACTACTATAATACTGCCCCTATGTACAAGAATATAACTACTATAATTTTGCTCCTATGTACAAGTATATAACTACTATAATACTGCCCCTATGTACAAGAATAAAACTACTATAATACTGCTCCTATGTAAAGGAATATAACTACTATAATACTGCCCCTATGTACAAGAATATAACTACTATAATACTGCCCCTATGTACAAGAATATAACTACTATAATACTGCTCCTATGTACAAGAATACAACTACTATAATACTGCCCCTATGTACAAGAATATAACCACTATAATACTGCCCCTATGTACAAGAATAAAACTACTATAATACTGCTCCTATGTAAAGGAATATAACTACTATAATACTGCCACCTATGTACAAGAATATAACTACTATAATACTGCTCCTATGTGCAAGAATATAACTACTATAATACTGCTCCTATATACAAGAATAAAACTACTATAATACTGCTCCTATGTGCAAGAATATAACTACTATAATACTGCCCCTATGTACAAGAATAAAACTACTATAATACTGCTCCTATGTAAAGGAATATAACTACTATAATACTGCCCCTATGTACAAGAATATAACTACTATAATACTGCCCCTATGTACAAGAATATAACTACTATAATTTTGCTCCTATGTACAAGTATATAACTACTATAATACTGCCCCTATGTACAAGAATAAAACTACTATAATACTGCTCCTATGTAAAGGAATATAACTACTATAATACTGCCCCTATGTACAAGAATATAACTACTATAATACTGCCCCTATGTACAAGAATATAACTACTATAATTTTGCTCCTATGTACAAGTATATAACTACTATAATACTGCCCCTATGTACAAGAATAAAACTACTATAATACTGCTCCTATGTAAAGGAATATAACTACTATAATACTGCCCCTATGTACAAGAATATAACTACTATAATACTGCCCCTATGTACAAGAATATAACTACTATAATTTTGCTCCTATGTACAAGTATATAACTACTATAATACTGCCCCTATGTACAAGAATAAAACTACTATAATACTGCTCCTATGTAAAGGAATATAACTACTATAATACTGCCACCTATGTACAAGAATATAACTACTATAATACTGCTCCTATGTACAAGAATATAACTACTATAATACTGCTCCTATGTAAAGGAATATAACTACTATAATACTACCCCTATGTACAAGAATATAACTACTATAATACTGCCCCTATGTACAAGAATATAACTACTATAATTTTGCTCCTATGTACAAGTATATAACTACTATAATACTGCCCCTATGTACAAGAATAAAACTACTATAATACTGCTCCTATGTAAAGGAATATAACTACTATAATACTGCCCCTATGTACAAGAATATAACTACTATAATACTGCCCCTATGTACAAGAATATAACTACTATAATTTTGCTCCTATGTACAAGTATATAACTACTATAATACTGCCCCTATGTACAAGAATAAAACTACTATAATACTGCTCCTATGTAAAGGAATATAACTACTATAATACTGCCACCTATGTACAAGAATATAACTACTATAATACTGCTCCTATGTGCAAGAATATAACTACTATAATACTGCTCCTATATACAAGAATAAAACTACTATAATACTGCCACCTATGTACAAGAATATAACTACTATAATACTGCCCCTATGTACAAGAATATAACTACTATAATACTTCTCCTATGTACAAGTATACAACTGCTGTAATACTGCTCCTATATACAAGAATATAACTACCATAATACTGCTGCTATGTACAAGAATATAACTACTATAATACTGCTCCTATGAACAAGAATATAACTACTATAATACTGCCCCTATATACAAGAATATAACTACTATAATACTCCTCCTATGTACAAGTATACAACTGCTGTAATACTGCTCCTATATACAAGAATATAACTACCATAATACTGCTGCTATGTACAAGAATATAACTACTATAATACTGCCCCTATGTACAAGAATATAACTACTATAATACTCCTCCTATGTACAAGTATACAACTGCTGTAATACTGCTCCTATATACAAGAATATAACTACCATAATACTGCTGCTATGTACAAGAATATAACTACTATAATACTGCTCCTATGAACAAGAATATAACTACTATAATACTGCCCCTATATACAAGAATATAACTGCTGTAATACTGCTCCTATGTACAAGTATATAACTGCTATAATACTGCCCCTATGTACAAGAATATAACTACTATAATACTGCCCCTATGTACAAGAATATAACTCCTATAATACTGCCCCTATGTACAAGAATATAACTACTATAACACTGCCCCTATGTACAAGAATATAACTCCTATAATACTGCCCCTATGTACAAGAATATAACTACTATAACACTGCCCCTATGTACAAGAATATAACTACTATAATACTGCTCCTATATCTACTATATAAAGCTGAATGTATGTATGTGTGTATGTGTGTGTATGTCCGGGATTGGCATCTGCACCGTCGCAGCTACAGGCACAAAATTTTGCACAGTCACACGTCTGGACCCTGAGAGCGTCATAGGCTATGTTGTGAGGTGAAATTTTAACCCTGCGCTTTCCAATTCACCAAACTATTTTTCCCCTATCTACATAGTGGGGGAAAAGTGAAAGGAAAAGTGTTGGAGGCAAATTGACAGCTGCCAGATGTGAACAAGGGGGACTTAAAGAATGAGAGCGATGGCGCCAAAGAGTATATACCGATCAGTTGCTAAGGTGGGGCCCCGACATGGGATACTCACCACACACGGGGATATGAACACACACACAAAATGCGTCACACACTACCACGTGCTTGAACACATATACCACCCTCAGCACACATTTCACCACACATACACCAACCTCGCCACATAAAAGTCGAAACACAAAAGTCACCGCTCAAAACTCACCACGCGCAAAACTCGCCACATGCAAAAACTAGGCTCACGCAAAACTCGCCACAAGTGCAAAACTCACCTCATGGAAAACTCGCCACACACAAAACTTGCACACGCGGAAAAATTGCCACATGCACAAAAGTTGCAACACATGCAAAAGTTGCCTCACACAAAACTTGCACATACTCAAAAGGCACCAGACATAAAACTCACCACGCGCAAAACTCGCCATGCGCAAAACTTGCTGCACACAACTTGCTACACTAACCTGTCACATGCAACTCGACACACAAAAAGTTGCTACACGCATGTTGCCACACAAAACTCATCTCACAAAAGTCGCTACATGCATGTCGCCACACGCAACTCAACACACACAACTTGACAAACGAAACTCGCCCTAAAACACACACAAGTCTGGTATTAGCCTTCAAAAATAAAATTCTGATTAAAAAGCAGACAAACTACAAGAGCAACAAATGTACCATATAGGAAATACAGCAGCTGTCATTCACATGACCTGTCTATTATGTGTATGTGTGAGCTAATATATACTGCCAGGGGGAGGGCTTCCTGTTGGCTGGGGATTTATCAGGCTGCCAATTTATCTTACAAATACTGAGGTAAAAATACTGAGCAAATAACGTGTGAACGAGGTCTAATACAGGAGATCACACAGGTATATACTATATACAGGGGAGATGACACACAGGTATATACTATATACAGGAGGAGATGACATACAGGTACATACTATATACAGGAGGAGATGACATACAGGTATATACTATATACAGGAGGAGATGACACACAGGTATATACTATATACAGGAGCAGATTACCTACAGGTATATACTATATACAGGAGGAGATGACATACAGGTATATGCTATATATAGAAGATGACATACAGGTATATACTATATACAGGAGGAGATGACACACAGATATATACTATATACAGGGGAGATGACACACAAGTATATACTATATACAGGAGGAGATGACATACAGGTATATACTATATATAGGAGGAGATGACATACAGGTATATACTATATATAGGAGGAGATGACATACAGGTATATACTATATATAGGAGGAGATGACATACAGGTATATACTATATACAGGGGAGATGACACACAGCAGGTATATACTATATACAGGGGAGATGACATACAGGTATATACTATATACAGGAGATGACATACAGGTGTATACTATATAAAAGGGAGATGACAAACATGTATATACTGAGGTGAAAATGAGAGGTGTGAGGTGAAAATGAAAAGGTGTGAGTGCAAAATGAGAGGAGTGAGGGAAAATAGTGTAGTGATCGGAAAATGACAGATGTGAGGTCGAAATGACAAGTGTTAGGGGGGAATGAGAGGAGTGAGGGAGAAAATGAGAGATGTGATTGGGAAAATGAGAGGCGTGATGGGAAAATAAGACAAGTGAGGTGCTATAACTAACCACAGTTATTTACTATGCCCAGGCAACGCCGGGCTCTTCAGCTAGTACAAGAATATAACTACTATAATACTGCCCCTATGTACAGGAATATAACTACTATAATACTGCCCCCTATGTACAAGAATATAACTACTATAATACTGCTCCTATGTACAAGAATATAACTACTATAATACTGCTCCTATGAACAAGAATATAACTACTATAATACTGCCCCTATATACAAGAATATAACTACTGTAATAGTGCTCCTATGTACAAGTATATAACTGCTGTAATACTGCTCCTATATACAAGAATATAACTACTATAATACTGCCCCTATGTACAGGAATATAACTACCATAATACTGCTACTATGTACAAGAATATAACTACTATAATACTGCTCCTATGTACAAGAATATAACTACTATAATACTGCTCCTATGAACAAGAATATAACTACTATAATACTGCCCCTATATACAAGAATATAACTACTATAATACTGCCCCCTATGTACAAGAATATAACTACCATAATACTGCTCCTATGTACAAGAATATAACTACTATAATACTGCTCCTATGTACAAGAATATAACTACTATAATACTGCTCCTATGTACAAGAATATAACTACTATAATACTGCCCCATATACAAGAATATAACTACTATAATACTGCTCCTATGTACAAGAATATAACTACTATAATACTGCTCCTATGCAAAGGAATATAACTACTATAATACTGCCCCTATGTACAAGAATATAACTACCATTATACTGCTCCTATGTAGAAGAATATAACTACTATAATACTGCTCCTATGTACAAGAATATAACTACTATAATACTGCTCCTATGTACAAGAATATAACTACTATAATACTGCCCCTATTTACAAGAATATATCTACTATAATACTGCCCCCATGTACAAGAATATAACTACTATAATACTGCCCCTATGTACAAGAATATAACTACTATAATACTGCTCCTATGTACAAGAATATAACTACTATAATACTGCTCCTATGTACAAGAATATAACTACTATAATACTGCCCCTATTTACAAGAATATATCTACTATAATACTGCCCCCCATGTACAAGAATATAACTACTATAATACTGCCCCTATGTACAAGAATATAACTACTATAATACTGCTCCTATGTACAAAAATATAACTACTATAATACTGCTCCTATTGAAAGGAATATAACTACTATAATACTCCGTCCTATGTACAAGAATATAACTACTATAATACTGCCACTATGTACAAGAATATAACTACTATAATTCTGCCGCTATGTACAAGAATATAACTACTATAAAACTGGCACTATGTACAAGTATATAACTACTATAATACTGCTTCCATGTACAAGAATATAACTACTATAATACTGCTCCTATGTACAAGAATATAACTACTATAATACTGCTCCTATGTACAAGAATATAACCACTATAATACTGCTCCTGTGTACAAGAATATAACTACTATAATACTGCCCCTATGTACAGGAATATAACTACTATAATACTGCCCCTATGTATGTTCTGTCCCCACATGAGGCGAATGGAGGTGTGGTTGATTAATAAGTGTTGTGAGAGAGAAACGTACCTCCGTATTTCTTCGATGTGAGGCAGACAGGACCAATGCTGCTCAGCGTCCAGAGAGATGATGCACTCCAGGGATTGTGTAATCCAGACTTGTTTATTTTGTTGATCTGGACAAACAGCGTATAACTGGTAATACAGTAACTTCTCCAGAAATGCAGGGTAGACAGGGTACAGTAAGATGTAGCACCAAGTGTGTCTGCAAGTGTGAGCAGCATGAGAGAGTGTGGTCGAAAGACTGATGCTTTTCTAAGCCCAGTTCAAAAGCACGTCCTCTCACAACAGAAAGTAAACTGGAAATGGCTGCCAGAGGAAGAGAAGATTTGACCCCTGAACCGGATGTAAGACATGCCCACAAGAAATACATAAAAAACAAGCTGCCATACAGAAAAAGGCCATTGGGTGGCAGCAGAGTAAAATATAACAACATACATGGAAACTGAGGAATATACATGGAACAGCACACTCCCCGTCTGAAATTCCGTAAGGGATTTCACTATATCAATGTCCTTAAAAAGTCCAACAACCTAGAAAATGAAACCAAACATGCATGTAATGCAATAATAACTTTAAACAAGACATTAAGTCAGTTCCTGAGATAATCCAATGGAAAACCCATCTTCGGATCAGAGAAGCCGCACTAGGCCAAACTATCTCTGACCCACTGTAATCCAATGGGTAAAGTACTAGTGCAGTGTTCTGTTCATAGTTTATCCTACCGGAATGTCCTCGATTGGTAGTATTTTTTGGCAGACGTGCCAACCATGACAGTCTTTGTCTCCATGTGGCTTGTAATAAGATCTCGCAATGTGGACTAACCTTGTAATAGTCTTGACGAGTTTCATCCAATTGGAGAAGCGTTCAAAGCGCTGACAACAGAAGGTGGAGGTTGGTTTTGCATTCGTGGCCAGAGCACTGACCTCGGAGCGGACTTCTGGATCATCGTCCGGATCCTGGATGCTGAAGAATTCCTGAACACATTCACTTCCCTTCTGTTCCAGCAGAAACTTTGGACCTGAAAGCCAAGAAGAGTTAGCAAAGGAATTTATAGACATAGGTCTAGTGGCATGGTCGGCTGGATTAAGTTCAGATGGGATATAGTGCCACTGTTCAGGTTTGGAAGACCTTCTTATTCTCTCAATGCGGTTACTGACGTACACGTAGAAGCGCCTTGTTTGGTTGTAGATGTAACCTAAGACAACTTTACTGTCACTGTAGTATTGTACGTCATCTATGTGAGTGTCCAGCTCATGCTGAATAAAGTCTGCGAGTTCTACTGCAAGCACAGTCCCACAGAGTTCCAGCCTGGGAATAGTGTGGTCAGGCTTGGGAGCCAACTTAGCTTTGCCGAAAACGAACCCAACATGATCTTGATTGTCAGATCCCGTTACCTTCAGGTAGACAACAGCTGCAATGGCCTCCGTGGATGCATCCGAGAACACATGGAGTTCCGTCCTAGTGCTAGCAGCAAGTGAGATTCCAGCGTAGCATCTCGTTATATGGATTTTATCCAAGGCACACAAAGACTGCTTCCAGGTTTCCCATTTTGGTTCCTTATCAGGAGGTAGAGGGGTATCCCAGTCCTTGACAGTTTCGGACAGCTGTCTCAGAAGGGATTTACCTTGTATGGTAATTGGTGCTACGAATCCCAGTGGGTCATACAGGCTATTTACCACTGACAGGACACCACGTTTAGTGAATGGTTTGTCTGCACAGTTGATTTGGAATCCGAAGGTGTCGGCTGACAGGTTCCACCTCAGGCCTAAGCTTCTCTGCACAGGCGGACGGTCTGGTCCCAGGTCTATGTCCTTGAATCCAGGTGCGTGGTCGCTTGACTCAAAGGCTCTCATGACAGCCGGGCTGTTTGAGGCAATTTTGTGCAGTCTAAGCTTAGCTCGGTACAGCATATGTTGGGTCCTTTTAAGTAGGTCGACTGCAGCTTCTTCTGTAGGTAGAGATTTTAGTCCATCATCTAAGTAGAAGTCTTTCTCTACAAAGTCTCTGGCGTCTGTTCCATACTCGGACTCTCCTTCTTGTGCGGTTCTCCGCAGGCCATATGTTGCCACAGCGGGTGAAGGGCTGTTCCCGAATACGTGCACCCGCATGCGATACTCCACCATCTCTTTGCTGGGGTCATTGTCCTTGTACCACAGGAACCTGAGGAAATTCCTGTGGTCCTCTCGGACTATGAAACAGTGGAACATCTGTTCAATGTCGGCGGTGATGGCAATGGGCTCTTTCCTGAACCTCATCAACACTCCTACTAGGTTGTTTGTCAGATTAGGACCTGTGAGGAGGACATCATTGAGAGATACGCCTTGATGTTTGGCACTTGAATCAAAGACAACTCTAATTTGTTTAGGTTTCTTCGGGTGATATACTCCAAATGAGGGTAGGTACCAGCACTCCTCGTTTTTCTTTAAGGGAGACGCTGGCTCCGCATGGTTGTTATGGAATATTTTGCCCATAAAGGTGACAATGTGTTCTTTCATCTCCGGTTTATTGCTTAGCGTGCGCTGGAGAGAGTTAAATCTGGACAAGGCTTGTTCACGATTGTTCGGGAGCCTTACCCTGGTAGCTCGGAAGGGTAAGGGGAAAACCCAGTGATTGGTTTCGTCCTTAAGGAACTCATTGTCCATTATCCTGACAAATTCCTTGTCTTCCATAGATGGGGCTACTTTGTTATCATCCTTAGTGGTATGAAACACCAATTTTCCCAAGTCGTCTGCATAGGGAGAAGGGATAACATCAGGCAGCTGTACAGAATCTGGAAGCTTTTCCTTCACCTCATAGTGATGAGGACATGGTTTGCAGAAGGTAGTGCGCCCGTCTCTGCGTACGTACGTCTTAAAGGAGTGGACTCCTGTTTGGTCCAAGCATACATTTCCTATGACTACCCACCCCAAGTCAAGTCTCTGGGCGTAGGGGGCGTAGTCAGGACCATTACACTGTTGGCGGACCTTATGTATCCTCAAATTGTCTCTGCCGAGCAGAAGTAGGATTTCAGCATCTGTGTCCAAAGGTGGGATAACGCTGGCTAGGTGCCTTAAGTGTGGTTGGTGGAAAGCAGCTTCCGGGGTAGGGATCTCATCCCTTTGGTCTGGTATTTGATCGCATTCAATTAGCGTAGGTAGGGGTATTTCTACGTCTTCATTGACAGGAGAAGCGATGAAACCTTGTGCTCTTCTGCCGCTAGTCTCTATGCGCCCCGAGCAAGTATTCAGAGTGTAGGGCGTTGCTGGTCCCTTGATTCTAAAGGCTTCAAAGAACTTAGGTCCAGCTAGGGATCGATTGCTCTGATCGTCAATGATGGCATACATTTTTACAGCCTTCTCTGGTTGCCCTTCTGGATAGACTCTGATTAGGCATATCCTGGCACAGCATTTAGCACTTTGATTCTCCCCACATACCTCTGAGCATGAGCAGGACACAGCTGTGGTGGACTTGGCGTGATTCTGTGGCTCCCCGCCATGGTTTGTAGCGGGACCAGAGGTAACTGCGACTGCTGGATCGCTGGTGGCTGAGCCTGGGTGCAAGGCTGATGGGTGTCTGTCGCTATGACACTCTTCACACTTAATGGCAGATTTACAGTCCTTGGCCATGTGTTCTGATGAAGCGCAGCACTTGAAACATACCCCAAGTTCGTTGAGGATTTTCTTGCGCTCCTGCATGGTTTTGGACCTGAAGCCTCTACATTTGTTCAGTGAGTGTGGTTTTTTGTGAATGGGACACTCACGATTGAAAGACTTATCCCTCGACGGAATAGTGTACTGCTTGTCGGCAGGTACTGCAGGTGATGGCAGGTTAGTCTTTCTGACGCTTACACCGTTCCTTGAGTCCTTGCGTCTATGTGCGACGCTTTCATACCTTGATGAAGGTGTTGCTGGAGCTGCAGTGTTAGACTCCAGGAAGTCGAGGCTAGGGTCGTTCCTCATTTGGGCTTGTTCGTCAATGAACTTGCAGAACTGAATGAACGGAGGAAAGGTGACGTCATGTGACCTTTTATACCTGGAGACGCACACTGCCCACTTCTCTTGCAGACTGTGTGGCAGCTTTGAGATGATCGGGTTCACCCCGTTGGCAGTGTCCAGGTAGCACAGTCCAGACAGACGAGGGTCTCTTTTAGCAAGTTCCAGCTCCATAAGCAGGTCACTTAAATCCAGAAGCTTGTGGGCTTCCTTAAGGTTGATCCTTGGAACGTTCTGCAGTCTCTTGAATAGGGACTTTTCTATGGCTTCAGCGCTGCCGTAGGTTCTTTCAAGTCTCTGCCAGGCCGCAGCGAGACCTGCTTCAGCTTGCCCCACATAGATGGTCCTAAGACTCTTGATACGGTTTGTGGATTCAGGACCCAACCATTTTACCATGAGGTCGAGCTCCTGCTCCGCGGATAGGTTGAGATCAGCAATGGCGGCCTTGAAAGTTGCTTTCCAGGCTCTGTAGTTCTCTGCACAGTCGTCGAATTTTGAGAGGCTAGTGCTGATTAGCTCCCTGCTCACCATGAACCTGGCAAACTCGGACATGTCTGGTCCTTCACTCCTTGTTACCATATTAGCTTGTGGTGCCCCTCGGGCGTATAAGCTGTGTGGCGTGGAAGGGTGAATTGTTCCCGGGTAGAATGATGTCGCTGCAGGGTTGAGCTGTGATTTAACCTCTACAGATTCCGATGACTGCTGCTTGAACTGTGGAGGCGGGCTGGACTGTGCCTTGTGGTTGTCTTGCGATGATTGCTCTTGAGGGGGTACATCACGGCGTTGGTCTTGGGTCTCTGTAGGGGCTATGGGCGATACTGGCACCATAGGTTGGGCTGACTTGGACGTTTCCGCAATGTTGGGTTGAACGTCACTGGAGAAGGTGTGCGCTGCAGGTATCTGTTTCTGCACGTAGTCTCTGGTACGAACAGCTGGGTCGTCTTCTTCCTGTGGTGGCAGGCAAATTGGGTCGAGGTTTTGCTTCAATGCTTGCTCGAGTATTTTTACTTCGGCTAATGCAATTTCTTCCTCCATTTCTGTTTGAAGAATCTTTGCTCTAGCCTCTGCTTCTGTTTGAAGAATCCTTGCTTGAGCCTCTGCTTCTGTTTGAAGAATCTTTGCTCGAGCCTCTGCTTCTGCTTTCTTTGCTTCTGCTTTAGCCTCTGCTTCTGCTTTCTTTTCGGTGTATGAACGTCTTAGTTTGGACCGCTCTGCATTTAAACGGGCCTCTAGGATTCTGTCGCTGAGGGCTGAAGTTCTTGAGCAGGATGATTTGTATGACTGAGCAGAGTGTTTAGACGAGGCTGACCTGTGCGATCTAGTTTCTTGCAGATGGGTGATACGAAGCTCCGCTTTATCTTTGGCGTCTTGCACGGCGGCGTCCCTTTCTCTGTCTGTGGAATCTGCCTTGCTTAACTCTGATAGGGCTTTGTCGATTTTAGATTCTTTTAGGAAGGCAGCATACTTTGTGGACAGTCTCTTGTATCTGCCGTGGGCCACGTCTAGCTGTCTTATAGTGTCCTGTAAACCCGCTGCATCATTTTTATGGCGTTGGACGCTTGACATAAGGGAGGCGACTCGTTCCCATAGGTCGTTCAAGTTGTCATTGAACTCATCCCTTGTGGAACAGTAATTCTCGAGGACCTTTAATGTTGGCTTGATGGAACGTACTGGTCGTGCATCTGGGTCTGCTGTGGAAGCGGGCTCTGCTTCCTGGTCTTCATAATGGACAGTATCAGGTTGTATTTGCTCTGTTTCAGCATTGGGGAACTGCGTAAGGTCCTTTTTGGCCATTTTGATTTAAGGTGCGCTGTCCCTTTAAGAAACTGAAACTTTGAATTGGGGGCTGGAAATTGCGGTGCAGCTTAGTTGCGACCCCCTGATAAGATTCCCAAGGTGTTGTTGGAGAATTGTGGGGTTCTGCGGTCCGATGATCTGCAGCAGTGCGGTATAATACACAGAGAGTCTTTATGTACAATGCAGTCTGAGGTGATGCTGCAGGAGATTTCTTAGCAGAGCAGGGCTGCAGTATGTGAGCAGGCAGAGAGCGGGCACGTGAATAGTGATATAAGGGTGATTCTGGCCGGGCTTCAAGGCAGTCTTTCGACTGTTCTGTCCCCACATGAGGCGAATGAAGGTGTCGCAGACTAATAAGAGTTGTGAGAGAGATAATCGTACCTTCGTATTTCCTCGATGTGAGGCAGACAGGACCAATGCTGCTCAGCGTCCAGAGAGATGATGCACTCCAGGGATTGTGTAATCCAGACTTGTTTATTTTGTAGATCTGGACATACAGCGTATAACTGGTAATACAGAACTTCTCCAGAAATGCAGGGTAGACAGGGTACAGTAAGATGTAGCACCAAGTGTGTCTGCAAGTGTGAGCAGCAAGAGAGAGTGGTCGAAAGACTGATGCCTTCCTAAGCCCAGTTCAAAAGCACGTCCTCTCACAACAGAAAGTAAACTGGAAATGGCTGCCAGAGGAAGAGAAGATTTGACCCCTGAACCGGATGTAAGACATGCCCACAAGAAATACATGAAAAACAAGCTGCCATACAGAAAAAGGCCATTGGGTGGCAGCAGAGTAAAATATAACAACATACATGGAAACTGAGGAATATACATGGAACAGCACAATGTACAAGAATATAACTACTATAATACTGCCCCTATGTACAAGAATATAACTACTATAATACTGCTCCTATGTACAAGAATATAACTACTATAATACTGCCCCCTACATACAAGAATATAACTACTATAATACTGCCCCTATGTACAGGAATATAACTACTATAATACTGCTCCTATGTACAAGAATATAACTACTATAATACTGCCCCTATGTACAGGAATATAACTACTATAATACTGCTCCTATGTACAAGAATATAACTACTATAATACTGCCCCTATGTACAGGAATATAACTACTATAATACTGCTCCTATGTACAGGAATATATCTACTATAATACTGCTCCTGTGTACAAGAATATAACTACTATAATACTGCCCCTATGTAAAGGAATATAACTACTATAATACTGCCCCTATGTACAAGAATATAACTACTATAATACTGCTCCTATGTACAAGAATATAACTACTATAATACTGCCCCTATGTACAAGAATATAACTACTATAATACTGCCCCTATGTACAGGAATATAACTACTATAATACCGCTCCTATGTACAAGAATATAACTACTATAATACTGCCCCTATGTACAGGAATATAACTACTATAATACTGCTCCTATGTACAAGAATATAACTACTATAATACTGCTCCTCTGTACAAGAATATAACTACTATAATACTGCCCCTATATACAAGAATATAACTACTATAATACTGCTCCTATGTACAAGAATATAACTACTATAATACTGCCCCTATGTACAGGAATATAACTACTATAATACCGCTCCTATGTACAAGAATATAACTACTATAATACTGCCCCTATGTACAAGAATATATCTACTATAATACTGCTCCTGTGTACAAGAATATTACTACTATAATACTGCCCATATGTACAGGAATATAACTACTATAATACTGCCCCTATGTACAAGAATATAACTACTATAATACTGCTCCTGTGTACAAGAATATAACTACTATAATACTGCCCCCTACATACAAGAATATAACTACTATAATACTGCCCCTATGTACAGGAATATAACTACTATAATACCGCTCCTATGTACAAGAATATAACTACTATAATACTGCCCCTATGTACAGGAATATAACTACTATAATACTGCTCCTATGTACAAGAATATAACTACTATAATACTGCTCCTCTGTACAAGAATATAACTACTATAATACTGCCCCTATATACAAGAATATAACTACTATAATACTGCTCCTATGTACAAGAATATAACTACTATAATACTGCCCCTATGTACAAGAATATAACTACTATAATACTGCCCCTATGTACAGGAATATAACTACTATAATACCGCTCCTATGTACAAGAATATAACTACTATAATACTGCCCCTATGTACAGGAATATAACTACTATAATACTGCTCCTCTGTACAAGAATATAACTACTATAATACTGCTCCTCTGTACAAGAATATAACTACTATAATACTGCTCCTATATACAAGAATATAACTACTATAATACTGCCCCTATGTACAAGAATATATCTACTATAATACTGCTCCTGTGTACAAGAATATTACTACTATAATACTGCCCCTATGTACAGGAATATAACTACTATAATACTGCCCCTATGTACAAGAATATAACTACTATAATACTGCTCCTGTGTACAAGAATATAACTACTATAATACTGCCCCCTACATACAAGAATATAACTACTATAATACTGCCCCTATGTACAGGAATATAACTACTATAATACCGCTCCTATGTACAAGAATATAACTACTATAATACTGCCCCTATGTACAGGAATATAACTACTATAATACTGCTCCTATGTACAAGAATATAACTACTATAATACTGCTCCTCTGTACAAGAATATAACTACTATAATACTGCCCCTATATACAAGAATATAACTACTATAATACTGCTCCTATGTACAAGAATATAACTACTATAATACTGCCCCTATGTACAAGAATATAACTACTATAATACTGCCCCTATGTACAGGAATATAACTACTATAATACCGCTCCTATGTACAAGAATATAACTACTATAATACTGCCCCTATGTACAGGAATATAACTACTATAATACTGCTCCTCTGTACAAGAATATAACTACTATAATACTGCTCCTCTGTACAAGAATATAACTACTATAATACTGCTCCCTATATACAAGAATATAACTACTATAATACTGCTCCTATGTACAAGAATATAACTACTATAATACTGCTCCTATATACAAGAATATAACTACTATAATACTGCTCCTATGTACAAGAATATAACTACTATAATACTGCTCTATGTACAAGAATATAACTCCTATAATACTGCCCTATGTACAAGAATATAACTACTATAATACTGCCCCTATGTACAAGAATATAACTACTATAATACTGCCCCTATATACAAGAATATAACTACTATAATACTGCCCCCATGTACAAGAATATAACTACTATAATACTGCCTCCTAGCTGTGAGGTTGTGTGTTGGTAGCTCTCCTGATGTCTGGAGCAAGCCCAGGGAGGGGCCACCCTGGGCGGGGAAGCTCCCCAGGCAAGGCCCAGGCTTCTCGGCCTACACTGGGACAAGGCTCCCAGACCTCTCTGAATGGGAATATTAATCCCAAAGCCTCTGTGAGACCGGTGAATGCAGCGGCCAAAGCTGCAGCAGTTCTGTGAAGGAGGAAAAACCTGCAAGTAAAGTTTTGGGAGGAAAATCTACTCCAAGTCCAGCAAAGAAGCCAGAAGGTAAAGTGTTGGTGAGTGATGTTCCACAGCACAGTATGAAGTCCTGTAACTCCCCGGTCAGTCAGCAGCCCCTGCCTGAGGCACAGGTGAGATCGGTCTCAGCTGTACCAATCACCTCTCCTGCATCCAGGCAGAGACGGACGTCTTTGGAAAGACAAACCATCCAGGAGAACTTGCAGCAACATGGCAGTGTGGCGCTGTCAGGACGCACCCGGTCAGTCAGGTGGCAGCGATAAACCTGCTGCGGAGCCGGCATCCAGCCGAGGAGCCACAAAGCCATCTGTGGTGGAACCGCACAAGACAGTGTTCAAAGCCCCTGTACCCGTGGTGAAGGCAAAACCTGTGCAGCCGGCGCGTGCACCCGAGCTGCAGCTAGCGGACGAGATACCGGGACTTGTCAGAAAGCTGGGTGAGTTACAGCAGCAAAAAAAAACGCTGCAAATGGAGGTAGACTTTATCTATAGTCTAAAGACCACTAATCCTGCCAGTAATGATGTGTATGACCTGAGGCTGAACACACTGGGGGTGCAGCTGGCAAGTGTGGTGCAGGACATTGAGTCTGTGCTGGAGGGCATGGGGCCCCTGGCGGAGACCTACAGGAACCGGGAGCGGTTCGCCTCCTATAAGCAGGACTGTGCTGTAGAGACCAGGACCCCCCAGCAGCGGACACGGCCAGTGTTACAGGCTGCCCGCTTCTGCTTCCAGGAAGGAAAAAAACTGCAGCAGCAAGCAGCTGAGTGTGAACAGGAGCATGCACTTCAGACTCCAGCAGAGGCACCACAGGTCCCAGAATGCCCCACGCAGGAGCCGGACTGTATATGTAAGACTGTTTGTGCTGCTGAGGCAGCTGAGTGTGAACAGGAGCATGCACTTCAGACTCCAGCAGAGGCACCACAGGTCCCAGAATGCCCCACGCAGGAGCAGGACAGTGTTTGTGAGACTGTTTGTGCTGCTGAGGCAGCTGAGTGTGAACAAGATCATACACTTCAGACTCCAGCAGAGGCACCACAGGTCCCAGAATGCCCCATGCAGGAGCAGGACAGTGTTTGTGAGACTGTTTGTGCTGATGAGGCCGAGGCTGAGGCACAGACTGGGGCTGGTGATGTTGTGCCCATGGGGTCGGGGGTTGGGGAGGCTTCACATTCTGTCATGGACGTGGCACTGTCTCATGATAATGATGCTGCTAATAATAATATGCATGATATGTGTGACTATCCCCCCTTACCATCTAGTCCACAAGGTGTGGCAGCCACCCCTGCTGCAGACCCTCTTCCTGTCAGTCGGCCCAGTGTGACCCGGCAGGTGCCCCCCAGGAATGCCTGGAGCCGCGGCGCCCCATCCTTCACTTCCAGCGCCAGATATACCGGCCAGACTTTTAAGCGCATTAATGTGGTGCGGTTTAAGTACATAGGTGCCAAGGAGGATCTGCCACAGCGCAGGTATGTGGTGAGAGAGCTGCTATGCGGCCAGATGGGGTTTGTGGCAAATGAGATACTGGCGGTGTCCAATCTTCAGGACAGACAGGGCTATGAGGTCAGCTTCAAGCTGCAGTGTGACCTGGACAGGTTCTGGTCCAATTACCCCAGGTTCAGAGACGCTGAAGGCTGGAATAAGTTTATATTGGTTCCTATCTCCAGGCCGGACACTGTCACTGTAAATATCACCTTCTGGAATGAGGCCGTTCCCCCACAGGACATCGAGGTTTGGCTCCGGAGACACTGTGACCTCGCCTCTGGACTCTCCAAGGTCAGAGATGAGGATGGTATCTGGACAATGGGGTGGAAAGCTGTGGTGAAACTGCGGCAATTTAATAATATTACTGCCCATTTACCCAACTCCTTCTTCATTGGGAGGGAGAAGGGAAGATGTTATTACCCCGGGCAGCCCAGGAAATGCTTCAAATGTGGTGAGAAAGGTCATCTGGCCAACGCCTGTGGTGAAGTGCAGCCTGTGGGGATATCGGCCATGTCGCTGTGGATTGCCGGGATGTTAGATGTAACCTCTGCGGTAAGATGGGCCACCCTCACAGGGACTGTCCAGACGCCTGGCATAATATCTGCAGGGTCTTCCCTGATGAGGCTGTACTGGCAGGGGCAGAGGCTCAGGAGGATGAGGATGTGGTGGCAGGGGCGCATGAGGGGGAGGATTTAATGTCAGGAGAGATGGTGACCAGCCCAGATGCCCACCAGGAGTCCACTCATAAGCAGGGTGCAGAGGGGAACATGGAGGTCACTCCTCAGGTCCAGCGGCCTCAGGTAGCCCCCCCTTCAGCATCACTGTCTGAATCTGATGACTGGAGCGTTAATCACAATAAAAGGAAGAAAAAGAGCACATCCTCCCGTAAACCTGAGGCAGAATATGACACCGGTCAGTGTGCTACTAAGAAGGTTCAGAATTCTGCAGGAGTGATGGTTGTGTCCAACAAGTATGGAGTTTTATCTGAGTCTAATGATGATGATTATGAGACAGAGTTGAGAAAAGTTGATGCAGAGTGTGACAGGGACATAGAGGACCACCCTCCATCAAAGCGGAAGACCTTATCTGTAGACCCTCAGGTAGAGTCTGACATGGACACCGGTGGTGGACAGAACATCCCTGACTCATGATGATGGCAGTTACTGTGCTCCTTCTCTATTGTGTTGTGATGGCGGGGTTCTCATTAACATTAACATCAAGTAATGTTAATAGCATTAAGGCAAGGAGGACGAGACATGTGGTGTATGAACATCTCACACATCTGGACACCGATGTCATTTTCCTGCAGGAGACACGACTGACATCTCGGGGGCTTATGAGAGAGGCTGAGAGGGAATGGCGGTGTGGTCCTTCTTTCTGGTCACTGGCTGTGGAGCCTTACGCCGGAGTCGCTGTCCTGTTTAACACCAATGATGTGACTGTGCATAGGATGACGGAGGTGGTCATGGGAAGATGTTTGGTCCTGGAAGTCACTATTCTCAATGAGAATAACTGTTTAACTCCATATCAGCATGGGTTTATGAGAAATCGCTCCTGTCAAACCAATCTAATCAGTTTTTATGAAGAGGTAAGCTATAGGCTGGACCACGGTGAGTCATTGGACGTGGTATATCTCGATTTTTCCAAAGCGTTTGATACCGTGCCGCACAAGAGGTTGGTACACAAAATGAGAATGCTTGGTCTGGGGGAAAATGTGTGTAAATGGGTTAGTAACTGGCTTAGTGATAGAAAGCAGAGGGTGGTTATAAATGGTATAGTCTCTAACTGGGTCGCTGTGACCAGTGGGGTACCGCAGGGGTCGGTATTGGGACCTGTTCTCTTCAACATATTCATTAATGATCTGGTAGAAGGTTTACACAGTAAAATATCGATATTTGCAGATGATACAAAACTATGTAAAGCAGTTAATACAAGTGAAGATAGTATTCTGCTACAGATGGATCTGGATAAGTTGGAAACTTGGGCTGAAAGGTGGCAGATGAGGTTTAACAATGATAAATGTAAGGTTATACACATGGGAAGAAGGAATCAATGTCACCATTACACACTGAATGGGAAACCACTGGGTAAATCTGACAGGGAGAAGGACTTGGGGATCCTAGTTAATGATAAACTTACCTGGAGCAGCCAGTGCCAGGCAGCAGCTGCCAAGGCAAACAGGATCATGGGGTGCATTAAAAGAGGTCTGGATACACATGATGAGAGCATTATACTGCCTCTGTACAAATCCCTAGTTAGACCGCACATGGAGTACTGTGTCCAGTTTTGGGCACCGGTGCTCAGGAAGGATATAATTGAACTAGAGAGAGTACAAAGGAGGGCAACAAAATTAATAAAGGGGATGGGAGAACTACAATACCCAGATAGATTAGCGAAATTAGGATTATTTAGTCTAGAAAAAAGACGACTGAGGGGCGATCTAATAACCATGTATAAGTATATAAGGGGACAATACAAATATCTCGCTGAGGATCTGTTTATACCAAGGAAGGTGACGGGCACAAGGGGGCATTCTTTGCGTCTGGAGGAGAGAAGGTTTTTCCACCAACATAGAAGAGGATTCTTTACTGTTAGGGCAGTGAGAATCTGGAATTGCTTGCCTGAGGAGGTGGTGATGGCGAACTCAGTCGAGGGGTTCAAGAGAGGCCTGGATGTCTTCCTGGAGCAGAACAATATTGTATCATACAATTATTAGGTTCTGTAGAAGGACGTAGATCTGGGGATTTATTATGATGGAATATAGGCTGAACTGGATGGACAAATGTCTTTTTTCAGCCTTGCTAACTATGTTACTATGTTACTATGTTACTTTTCATGGGAGGCGACTCCGGCTTATTAACATCTATGGGCCACAGACAGTGACTGACAGGATCCAGCTGTTTAATAACGTTAAGCCTTACCTCTTCACTTCTCTTCCGGTGGTGATGGCAGGGGACTTTAATGCCATACTGACATCGGGTGACAGTTCCTCGGGCAGGACAGTGACCAGGGACGGGAAGGTCCTACATAACATTATAATGCAGGCTGGACTGACTGACGTTTTCGCACAGGGAGGTCGACAGCCAAAATTCACATATTCATGTTCCAACAGGAGCAGTAGGATAGATTTTGCTTTTGTGAGTCCTACTGAGGCTGTTGACACCCTGAGTGAGAAGGTCGTCCCTTACTCTGATCACCTCGCCTTGTGCTTCTGTCTGGGGACCTCTAACCGTCCGGAGATCGGTAGAGGGTTGTGGAAGCTCAATTCCAGTCTCCTGGATGATGCTTATGTTCAGAGTCGTGTCTACTCCCTTATCCAGCTTCATCTAGATAGGGTTGACTTCTATGACAACATGACCGACCGGTGGGAGGACGTCAAGGAGGATATCAGATCCCTCTTAAAGAGACTGTCAGTTAATAAAGGGAGGAATAAGTACAGCCAGTACCTAAAGCTGCGTAAAGAATTGGAGTCACTATATTTGGCGGGCGGGGATGACAAAGTGAAGATCGACCGACTGAAATCTGAGATAAGGCAGTATCAGTATAGTAGGTATACCTCCCTGGTTCTTGAACGGGATTATGGGTCCTTAGGGGTCCCTGATCCCTTTGAGAATTGCAGGGAGAGGGTAGTAAAAAAAATGGTCACGGGTCTCACTGACTTCCAGGGTGTATTGCAGGATTCACGGGAGGGTATCCTGGAGGTGGTGAGATCTTACTATGCTGACTTGTTTCAGAGGAAGGTTTTGGATAAAGATAAGATGGCTCAATTCTTGGAGGCAACTCCTGCGCCTGATACTAATGATCTGGACTTTTCTCCTTTGACAGCAGAGTTAACGGTGGAGGAAGTTAAGGAGGCTATTGATAAATTACATCTGAAGAAGGCACCAGGTCCAGATGGCATAACAGCAGAATTTTATAGGAAATTCAGAGACCTCCTGGCTCCAATACTCGTGGATGTGTATAGAAGTTGTCTAGAAAATCACCTGATGCCTCCATCCATGAGAGTGTCCTCGTTGATTCTGCTGTCTAAAGGTAAAGAGCCGAGCGACATCAAGAACTGGAGGCCGATTGCCCTCTTGAATGTGGACAGGAAGATTCTAGCAAAGATCCTGTTTTCTAGATTAGTCTGTTTGTCCCCAGCACTGTTGGCAGGCTCTCAGTTTGGCACAGTAAAAGGGCGGAACATCTCTGGAGCAGTCATCTCGATACGGGAGATGTTTGAGAGATGTAAAGCCCTGCGGTGTGGGAAATATATTGTTAGTCTGGACCAGGCTAAAGCTTTGACAGGGTTGATCATGACTATCTGTGGGCCACTTTGTCAAAGTACGGTATTCCGGGACAATTTGTGGATTGGCTGAAGACATTGTACAGAGAGGCGGTGAGCTTTCCTCTGATTAATGGTTGGCAGGGTGACAGTTTTGGAGTTGGGGCAGGGGTGAGACAGGGTTGCCCACTGAGTCCGCTCCTGTATGTTTTTGCCCTAGACCCGTTTCTGAGGTCACTGCAGGAGTGTGATTTTCAGGGGGTGCCGGTCCCCCATTGCCTGCCTCTGAATGTTGTTGCCTATGCGGATGATGTGACGTTGGTGATCTCTAATCCTCGAGAGGTGCAGATGTTATCTGCGTCTATCAGAAGTTACTCAGAGGCCTCCGGGTCTTTGGTCAACCTTGAGAAGAGTCAAGCTCTGTGGACATTAGATACTGATCCCAGCTTTGATCTGCGGCAGTTTGCTAAAGCCTCCACCCATATTAAGATCCTAGGGGTTAAATTTGGGAGGGATGATAATGCCACCCTAAATTGGGAGGAGAAATTGGAAGCCGGAAATGCAAAGGTTCAGCGATGGAAGAACTGGAGGCTGACCTACAGAGAAAGGGTCGCAATGTTGAAGACTTACCTGGTCCCTGTTTTCTTGTATGTCTCTGTCATTTTCCCTTTGCCAGAATCTTTCTCGGCGAGGCTCTTCAGCCTGTTCTTCCAGTTCTTGTGGGGGAATAGGTTGAACCTAATAAAGAGGGGAGTAACGTACCTACGGCGGAGAGAGGGTGGGCTGGATATGTTGAATCCAAGGGTTTTCTTTAACTCCTTGTTTCTAAAGGTAAATTTTGGGAACATGGACTCAAACAGTAGCTCTCTGTGGGTAAATAGTATCAGGTACTGGATATTGCCTTTTGCAGAACCTTGGGTGCGAGGCGGCAGTCTCAAGAGGAGGAGATGGACAGGTGACCACCTCCCCCAGTATCTGGACTATGGTCTGAAGTGTGTTAGGAGGTGGGGACTGGAGAAGTCTTACATTGAGAGCAGTACGAGAAGAGACCTGTATGCTCATGTATGTAGGACTTTCTTCTACTCTCCACTGGCCCTGAGAGATTGTGTCACCACCACCCTGCAGGAAAGCCTTAGGTTCCTAAACGGGAAAAGACTTCCTCCTAAACTGTTTGATGTCACTTGGCTTTCACTGCATGGTCGTCTCTTTGTCAGGGGGAACCTGACACATCTGAGTGTCTCCGATCGGAATTGTCCCCTTGGTTGTCAGCAGGAGGAGACTATGGAGCATTTTATATGTGATTGCTGGGGAGGGAGGAAGATCTGGGAGGAAGTGTCTGATAATCTAAGAATCCCCAGACTGCGGACTCTAAAGTATTCTGACATAATCTATGGTGTCCCCTCCACTGTTAGTAACATCGACAGAGAGACGATGTACATTATAATAAGTGTTATCAAGTACTATCATTGGCACATGAGACCCCGGGTGTCACTGCACAATGAGCTGTTCGATCACACCGCTGCGGCTGGTCAGGTAATGTCAGAACTCCGGTGGATAAAATCGCTAGAAGTTGGAAGGAGTCCGAGAAATATTAAGTTATGGAGGAATGTAAAATTAAGTTAGAAAATATGATATGACTTCTTTTTTTTTTTTTGTTTAATTTTCTTCTACCTCCAGGTGTGGACACTTTAATTTATGTATCAATATGATCTGATTATTTAGTACTTGTGTATATATGACCAAAGTGAATTGTGTTTTGTAATTCTTGTAATTCTGGGTGATTTTTGTTTTTATTATAATTGTATTTATGTTTGGTTTTTATAATAAAAATTGCCCCCTATGTACAGGAATATAACTACTATAATACTGTCCCTATGTACAAGAATATAACTATTATAATACTGCCCCTATGTACAAGAATATAACTACTATAATACTGCCCCTATGTACAAGAATATAACTACTATAATACTGCCCCTATGTACAAGAATATAACTACTATAATACTGCTCCTATATACAAGAATATAACTACTATAAAACTGCTCCTATATACAACAATATAACTACTATAATACTGCCCCTATGTACAAGAATATAACCACTATAATACTGCTCCTATGTACAAGAATATAACTACTATAAAACTGCTTCTATGTACAAGAATATAACTACTATAATACCGCTCCTATGTACAAGAATATAACTACTATAATACTGCCCCTATGTACAAGAATATAACTACTATAATACTGCCCCCTATGTACAGGAATATAACTACTATAATTCTGCCCCTATGTACAAGAATATAACTACTATAATACTGCCCCCTATGTACAGGAATATAACTACTCTAATACTGCTCCCTATGTACAAGAATATAACTACTATAATACTGCCCCATGTACAAGAATATAACTACTATAATACTGCCCCTATGTACAAGAATATAACTACTATAATACTGCTTCTATGTACAAGAATATAACTACTATAATACTGCTCCTATGTACAAGAATATAACTACTATAATACTGCTCCTATGTACAAGAATATAACTACTATAATACTGCCCCCTATGTACAGGAATATAACTACTATAATTCTGCCCCTATGTACAAGAACATAACTACTATAATACTGCCCCTATGTACAAGAATATAACTACTATAATACTGCCCCTATGTACAAGAATATAACTACTATAATACTCCTATGTACAAGAATATAACTACTATAATACTGCTCCTATGTACAAGAATATAATTACTATAATACTGCCCCTATGTACAAGAATATAACTACTATAATACTGCCCCTATGTACAAGAATATAACTACTATAATACTGCCCCCTATGTACAGGAATATAACTACTATAATTCTGCCCCTATGTACAAGAACATAACTACTATAATACTGCCCCTATGTACAAGAATATAACTACTATAATACTGCTCCTATGTACAAGAATATAACTACTATAATACTGCCCCCTATGTACAGGAATATAACTACTATAATTCTGCCCCTATGTACAAGAATATAACTACTATAATACTGCCCCTATGTACAAGAATATAACTACTATAATACTGCTCCTATGTACAAGAATATAATTACTATAATACTGCCCCTATGTACAAGAATATAACTACTATAATACTGCCCCTATGTACAAGAATATAACTACAATAATACTGCTCCTATGTACAAGAATATAACTACCATAATACTGCTCCTATGTACAAGAATATAATTACTATAATACTGCTCCTATGTACACGTATATAACTGATATAATACTGACCTTGGTTTTCCTTCTTCCTCAGTTGCGGTGCTTTTCGTGTCCTCGGAGCTTACAGTTCCGGTGTTGGGTGGTGAGCGCCTCTTCCCCAGTTGTGTGTCGGCTTTTTTCCATCCTGTCTGCTGGGATATAGCGGTTGTATGCAGCGCGGCCGGAGGTGAATCATCAGATATCTGTCCTTGCTGCAGCCTGGATGTGGATTCTCCTGGAATATAATCTGGAATGTTAATAAGGAGTGAAGCAAGTGGTGAAGTGTCGGCAGTGATCCTGATCGTTACCTCGGCCTCCTTGTTTTTACTCTTCGCCAATACTGGGAAAATGGAGCAGAAAAACTATTTATACAGATCACATGGCTCTGTGGATCATCTGTGATGAGGTTCTGACCGGAGTAGCACCTTACAGGAGGTATGTGGCATCAAGAGCCTCGTGTGAGACATGCATGACTGCAGCATCCAAGGTTAGAGAGCGCAGCTCTGGAGTATAATTCAGGGTGTAACTCAGGATCAGTAATGTAATGGATGTAAATAGTGACTGCACCAGCAGAATAGTGAGTGCAGCTCTGGAGTATAATACAGGATGTAACTCAGGATCAGTAATGTAATGTATGTACACAGTGACTGCACCAGCAGAATAGTGAGTGCAGCTCTGGAGTATAATACAGGATGTAACTCAGGATCAGTAATGTAATGGATGTAAATAGTGACTGCATCAGCAGAATAGTGAGTGCAGCTCTGGAGTATAATACAGGATGTAACTCAGGATCAGTAATGTAATGTATGTACACAGTGACTGCACCAGCAGAATAGTGAGCACAGCTCTGGGGTATAATACAGGAGGTAACTCAGGATCAGTAATGTAATGTATGTACACAGTGACTGCACCAGCAGAATATTGAGTGCAGCTCTGGGGTATAATACAGGAGGTAACTCAGGATCAGTAATGTAATGTATGTACACAGTGACTGCACCAGCAGAATAGTGAGTGCAGCTCTGGGGTATAATACAGGATGTAACTCAGGATCAGTAATGTAATGGATGTAAATAGTGACTGCACCAGCAGAATAGTGAGTGCAGCTCTGGAGTATAATACAGGATGTAACTCAGGATCAGTAATGTAATGTATGTACACAGTGACTGCACCAGCAGAATAGTGAGTGCAGCTCTGGAGTATAATACAGGATGTAACTCAGGATCAGTAATGTAATGTATGTACACAGTGACTGCACCAGCAGAATAGTGAGTGCAGCTCTGGAGTATAATACAGGATGTAACTCAGGATCAGTAATGTAATGGATGTAAATAGTGACTGCATCAGCAGAATAGTGAGTGCAGCTCTGGAGTATAATACAGGATGTAACTCAGGATCAGTAATGTAATGTATGTACACAGTGACTGCACCAGCAGAATAGTGAGCACAGCTCTGGGGTATAATACAGTAGGTAACTCAGGATCAGTAATGTAATGTATGTACACAGTGACTGCACCAGCAGAATATTGAGTGCAGCTCTGGGGTATAATACAGGAGGTAACTCAGGATCAGTAATGTAATGTATGTACACAGTGACTGCACCAGCAGAATAGTGAGTGCAGCTCTGGGGTATAATACAGGATGTAACTCAGGATCAGTAATGTAATGGATGTAAATAGTGACTGCACCAGCAGAATAGTGAGTGCAGCTCTGGAGTATAATACAGGATGTAACTCAGGATCAGTAATGTAATGTATGTACACAGTGACTGCACCAGCAGAATAGTGAGTGCAGCTCTGGGGTATAATACAGGAGGTAACTCAGGATCAGTAATGTATGTACACAGTGACTGCACCAGCAGAATAGTGAGTGCAGCTCTGGAGTATAATACAGGAGATAACTCGGGATCAGTAATGTAATGTATGTACACAGTGACTGCACCAGCAGAATAGTGAGTGCAGCTCTGGGGTACAATACAGGATGTAACTCAGGATCAGTAATGTAATGTATGTACACAGTGACTGCACCAGTAGAATAGTGAGTGCCGCTCTGGGGTATAATACAGGAGGTAACTCAGGATCAGTAATGTAATGTATGTACACAGCGAATGCACCAGCAGAATAGTGAGTGCAGCTCTGGAGTATAATACAGGATGTAACTCAGGATCAGTAATGTAATGTATGCACACAGTGACTGCACCAGCAGAATAGTGAGTGCAGCTCTGGGGTACAATACAGGATGTAACTCAGGATCAGTAATGTAATGTATGTACACAGTGACTGCACCAGCAGAATAGTGAGTGCAGCTCTGGGGTATATGTTATGAACAGGTAATTCAGAACCACAATGGACATAGAAGTTCAGAGCACACAAAGTGACCTGACAAATACCAAAAACAAGGACGAGCTCTGAGACGTGGGAACTCTGCTGACCGCAATCCCTAATCCTAACACACCACACTAGAGGCAGCCGTGGATTGCGCCTAACTCTGCCTATGCAACTCGGCACAGCCTGAGAAACTAACTAGCCCTGAAGAAAGAAAAATAAGCCTACCTTGCCTCAGAGAAATTCCCCAAAGGAAAAGGCAGCCCCCCACATATAATGACTGTGAGTAAGATGAAAATACAAACACAGAGATGAAATAGATTTAGCAAAGTGAGGCCCGACTTACTGAATAGACCGAGGATAGGAAAGATAGCTTTGCGGTCAACACAAAAACCTACAAACAACCACGCAGAGGGGCAAAAAGACCCTCCGCACCGACTAACTCCTCTGCGTCTCGGAGCTTCCAGCAAGCAAGAAAAACCAATAAAGCAAGCTGGACAGAAAAAATAGCAAACAAAAATAACACAAGCAAAACTTAGCTTATGCAGGATAGACAGGCCACAGGAACGGTCCAGGAGGAAGCAAGACCAATACTAGAACATTGACTGGAGGCCAGGATCAAAGCACCAGGTGGAGTTAAATAGAGCAGCACCTAACGACTTAACCTCATCACCTGAGGAAGGAAACTCAGAAGCCGCAGTACCACTCTCATCCACAGGAGGGAGCTTGGCCACAGAATTCACAACAGGTATAATACAGGAGGTAACTCAGGATCAGTAATGTAATGTATGTACACAGTGACTGCACCAGCAGAATAGTGAGTGCAGCTCTGGGGTATAATACAGGATGTAACTCAAGATCAGTAATGCAATGTATGTACACAGTGACTGTGTCAGGAATCCCCTGACCGCTGCCACCAATTCGTCACGATTCACACCGTGACCGTCACCCCTACGTCACGGGTCGGGGTGACTTTAGGCCAACAGACAGCTATCACATGTGCAGGGGGGCTTATCTTAGTTATCCCTCCACTGCTCCAATGTGATGAAAACACACACAAGGCTATTGACCTCTTAGTTTACAGCAGGGGTTTATTTTAGGTATCCCACTGCTTTTCAATATACCACGAACTGCAGGGATTTATGTATATCCCGCTTACAGTTCCGCTTAAAACTTGCAGCTCTCTGGCGCCCCCCTTACTCTCAGGTCAGATTAGGTACTGCACCCTGGGTAATTAGTCGCCAGACAGGCTGCCTGCTATGTACTGGCTATTGGGCACGCTGCAGCAACGAGATAAACTACTCCCACTTAGGCAGGATCAATAATTATCAACGCCACAGTCGCTACAACGCCTCTCAACTTCCCAGTACAGAATGTATGCTGCCACCAGCTTCGATTAAATGGGTCCGAAGCTAACCCAACACAGTAGCGTATTTTCCTTCAGAAGACTTAGGTTACGGTTTTTTTAGAGCATGGAGAAAGAACTGGCATGAAATAATATACCCCACAAAATTTAGGCAGTGCTTTATCAAAATATTCTACAAAAAGGTTACAAATGAGACAACTGCAAATATGTACAATGGTAATTATGAAATAAACAGGGATTAAATGAGAAAAGGTAACACTCACATGTTCAAAGCATGGCAGGCAACCATACGTCCCAGCTCATTGGACGTGCGCAGGGCTTTCCAGAAGAAGAAGCAAGCAAGCAAGAAGACTGAGCTGGGGATCTTGGCAGACAGTTATAGCTTCAGCCTGTGACATCACAGAAAGGCTGGCTTATCCAGACCCTCCTCTCTCTACATTCTGAGTATTTCCAATCTTAAATTTATCTACTTTCTATAACTTCGCTACAAAACATGTCATAGTCATAACACACCCATCATTCATCTCGGATTAATGTGAGCATTCTAATGAGATCAAATATGTCCTATCTGGGATACATATTTACAGAGAAATCCCTACTTCTTTACCAGATGGAGTTAGAAGCCCGTGTTTCGAGGGATGGGTAGGTCCACCGAGTGCGAGTAAGAATATATATTTTCGTGTTCGTAACGTGAAAGGTTTGCATAATATCTTACAAAAACAAAACAAAGAACTTTCATGGATCCTAGAAGTTTTTAGTTCACTTATAGCTGGACAAGAGCTTACACGGCAGGAAATGCCGGTCGTAAATGCCTTGGCTCTCCTAAAACCCCCACACTCTCTGAGAAGGAAAGCTAAAGTCTGAAGTATTGGGAAGGGGGGTTTTGAGCCCAGGGTCTGCCATGTGTTTTTGGAACCATGGTCAGAAGTGCCAAAAATCCCTCAGCTATGGTGCTAACAGGCAGAGAAACTACTACTTATTTTATACAGTTTCCTCACAGACTGCACCAGCAGAATAGTGAGCGCAGCTCTGGAGTATAATACAGGATGTAACTCAGGATCAGTAATGTAATGTATGTACACAGTGACTGCACCAGCAGAATAGTGAGTGCAGCTCTGGAGTATAAGACAGGAGGTAACTCAGGATCAGTAATGTAATGTATGTAACATAGTAACATAGTAAGTAAGGCCGAAAAAAGACATTTGTCCATCCAGTTCAGCCTATATTCCATCATAATAAATCCCCAGATCTACGTCCTTCTACAGAACCTAATAATTGTATGATACAATATTGTTCAGCTCCAGGAAGACATCCAGGCCTCTCTTGAACCCCTCGACTGAGTTCGCCATCACCACCTCCACACAGTTATGTAATGTATGTACACAGTGACTGCACCAGCAGAATAGTGAGTGCAGCTCTGGGGTATAATACAGGATGTAACTCAGGATCAGTAATGTAATGTATGTACACAGTGACTGCACCAGCAGAATAGTGAGTGCAGCTCTGGAGTATAATACAGGATGTAACTCAGGATCAGTAATGTAATGTATGAACACAGTGACTGCACCAGCAGAATAGTGAGTGCAGCTCGGGGGTATAATACTCTATAATACTTATTCTCTGATCTTTGCCAGTTGTGTCCTTCTGGCAGGGAGCGATTATCGTGGTGTTTTGGAGGACGCTCCCGCGCGGTGTGACCCGGGCTCCGTCAGAAAGCCTTTTCGGCATACAATGATGAATATATAAGCTCCTTCGCTGAGAGCAGCAGAGATCTTCTCCTCTTGCAGGTGGTCAGTAGATGTTGCTGGAGGTGCAGGTGATCACACTCTGTGGCAGGATTGGAGGAGCGCTAAGTAGTGACATCTTTCCACCTCCTGGGGATGAGGTGGAGCGGAGTAGCGTGCCGAAGACCACCGCCATCCGCTGCAGTCGATAGTTGCCCGCTGTGCCGGTAGCCAATGTGGCCGCGTGAGATTGCGGGATGTGCAGGAGGCTGCTGACATTGTGTCGCTGCTCTCGGATTGTCCTCGTCTTGTTGAATGGACGATGTGGTGACATCTGTGCTCGCTGAGCTGTGCCAAGAAAAGCCGGTTCATTGCTGTGCGAGGACTCCATGACCCGCACAATGCTGCGCCGAGCTGCCGCAGAAATGCCCCCTGTACTGCTGCGCCTGTGGGTGCAGGCGGTAAAGTAGATGTTCCCCACATCCGAAGGTCACATCACCCCAAATGTCACTTACGATGTGTGACGTCCTTAGCTCTCATGCACACTCGTGGGACAAGTAGCGACGGGATCCACCCAGGAACGGCCACAAATTGTGCAAGAATAATCCATTTGTGGTACAGCTGCTTCATTCTTTCACTATGTCACCTGGATGGTTTTGAGACATTCAAGTGAACAGTTTCTCATGAGCTCCAGTTTGTGCTGCAGAGCTTCTCTTCCAAATGCATGGAGATAAGAATGTGACACGAAGGTCCAGTCTCTAGTGTGTATAGAAAAAGTCCCACATCTGTGTGATGATAAGTATCTCAGCAGGTGAGGAGATGCCCCGCCACTGCTTATGTGGAGGATACACCCCTGCTTATGTTTAGGGTGCTTTCCCCTCACGTGTGATGATAAGCATCTCTGCAAGTGAGGAGATGCCCCGCCCCTGCTTATGTGGAGGACACACCCCTGCATATGTTTAGGGTGCTTTCCCCTCATGTGCGATGATAAGCATCTCTGCAGGTGAGGAGATGCCCCGCCCCTGCTTATGTGGAGGACACACCCCTGCTTATGTTTAGGGTGCTTTCCTCTCATGTGTGATGGTAAGCATCTCAGCAGGTGAGGAGATGCCCTGCCCCTGCTTATGTGGAGGACACACCCCTGCTTATGTTTAGAGTGTTTCCTCTCATGTGTGATGATAAGCATCTCTGCAGATGAGGAGATGCCCCGTCCCTGCTTATGTGGAGGACACACCCCTGCTTATGTTTAGGGTGCTCTCCCCTCATGTGTGATGATAAGCATCTCTGCAGGTGAGGAGATGTCCCGCCCCTGCTTATGTGGAGGACACACCCCTGCTTATGTTTAGGGTGCTCTACTCTCATGTGTGATGATAAGCATCTCAGCAGGTGAGGAGATGCCCCGCCCCTACTTATGTGGAGGACACACCTCTGCTTATGTTTAGGGTGCTCTCCTCTCATGTGTGATGATAAGCATCTCAGCAGGTGAGGAGATGCCCCGCCTCTGCTTATGTGGAGGACACACCCCTGCTTATGTGGAGGACACACCTGCTTAGACCCTTCCGTAAGTGTATGATTGGAGAGATTCCTTACTATCTACTGACAAAACTATCCTTGCTTATATGATGGGGAACACCCATGCCATTATTATCTGTAAAGATGTTTCTATGTAAAGGGACACTCCTCGGCATTTGTTACTTTACTTGCTCCTGCCTGTGTGATGGGAAACACCCCTGCTTATAGACTCTACAACATCTGTGTATATGGAGACCCTCCTGCACGTGTGACACACATCCTAGTTTTCACATTTTGTCTAAGTTTTCTTGCTCTTTTAGTATGAAATTTCTATGGTTACTGAGGACAATTCTAAACATTCTTGACACATTGTGACAAATCCATTAAGTTTCTGTGATGCCTTATTATTTCCAGCACTGCCCCTCGTTCCTCAGACTCCTGCCCCTTGTTCCCCAGACTCCTGCCCCTTGTTCCCCAGACTCCTGCCCCTTGTTCCCCAGACTCCTGCCCCTCGTTCCCCAGACTCCTGCCCCTCGTTCCTCAGACTCCTGCCCCTCGTTCCTCAGACTCCTGCCCCTCGTTCCCCAGACTCCTGCCCCTCGTTCCTCAGACTCCTGCCCCTGGTTCCCTAGACTCCTGCCCCTCGTTCCCCAGACTCCTGCCCCTCGTTCCCCAAACTCCTGCCCCTCGTTCCCCAGACTCCTGCCCCTCGTTCCCCAGACTCCTGCCTCTCGTTCCCCAGACTCCTGCCCCTCGTTCCCCAGACTCCTGCCCCTCGTTCCCCAGACTCCTGCCCCTCGTTCCTCAGACTCCTGCCCCTCGTTCCTCAGACTCCTGCCCCTCGTTCCTCAGACTCCTGCCCCTCGTTCCCCAGACTCCTGCCCCTCGTTCCTCAGACTCCTGCCCCTGGTTCCCCAGACTCCTGCCTCTGGTTCCCCAGACTCCTGCCCCTCGTTCCCCAGACTCCTGCCCCTCGTTCCCCAGACTCCTGCCCCTCGTTCCCCAGACTCCTGCCCCTCGTTCCCCAGACTCCTGCCCCTCGTTCCCCAGACTCCTGCCCCTCGTTCCCCAGACTCCTGCCCCTCGTTCCCCAGACTCCTGCCCCTCGTTCCCCAGACTCCTGCCCCTCGTTCCCCAGACTCCTGCCCCTCGTTCCCCAGACTCCTGCCCCTCGTTCCCCTGACTCCTGCCCCTCGTTCCCCTGACTCCTGCCCCTCGTTCCCCTGACTCCTGCCCCTCGTTCCCCTGACTCCGGCCCCTCGTTCCCCTGACTCCGGCCCCTCGTTCCTCACACTCTTGCATGTTGTTCCTCACATTCTTGCCCGTTGTCCCCCACACTCTTGCCCCTTGTTCTCCAGACTTCTGCCTGTCTCAGGTGTACCACAACAGAGAGGAGCCAGAAGACCACAGCATCTGATATCTCCTACTCTTGCACTGATTAGAAGTGCTTCACCATCATATTAAATGTTGTGAAAATATTTTAGCAGTGCAGGGTTTAATCTGCTCAGTTGAGAGCTCCTGGAAGCTTTCCTGCATTAAGGCTCTCAGCTGTGCAGTGTTAGCCACTCCCATCTCTTATATAATTTGGGTCCTGGCTAGCACTCATTGTCAGTGATAGCTTTTGAGGTATGGCTGGATGTTGTTGGTGGTTATTGTAGGAGAAGGGTTTGGTGGGTTGATCTGTAACTGTTGCTATGTTTTGAGTGTGTGATAATTCACTCTCTTCTCCTACTTTGGTTTAACCCTATCCTCCTCTCCCCGATGTTTACCTCTGTTGTTTATGTGTGTATATATGTATGATTGGTATTTTCCTTTACCCCTGTTCATATTACCTTGTTAATCTGGTTGGTGTATTACGGTACACTATTAATCCCTTTTTCCCTGGGTTGGGAAGGGTACAGACTGAGGGTGGATTCAGGAGTTAAGGCCAGGTACGTGGCCCCAGCGTCTTCACCATTAGAAGTAATCTCGAGTACAGGGCGAGCTAGTTAGGACACCTGTACCATTAGGGATAGGGAAGGAGCCCCTGGTCCTGGGACACCAGACAACAGAGTCGTGACACTGCCCCTTATACTCCAGACTTCTGCCCCTTATTCTCCACATTCTTGTCCCTTATTCTCCAGACTTCCTCCCTTCCCCCGCAGCTGTACATTTGCCTCTGGACAGATCCTGACTGATGGCCGCCCATTCTTGTCTCATCAGAGCTCAGAGTTATCACAAGTTCTGGGTTTTATCACTTTTTTGAGGATTGCTCGTAGGTTCTCACTGGGATGAAATCTGGGGAATTTCTGTCCGTGGACCCAAAATGTCATTCATTTGTTCATTTCTCACTTTTGTTTCGTGACCTGGTCTCCTTTATGTTTGGAAAAAGCATCATCACCTAATTTCACTGCATGATGGAAGAAGTTCTTCTTGAATCAGTCAGGATCTGTGCAGAAGGCGATATCAAGCAGCAGGGGGAAGGGCAGAAGGCTGGATAACAAGGGACAGTGCTGCCGGGAATATTGAGGCTTCATGGATTTGTCAATAACATGTAACAATGTACGTAATGTTTATAATTGTCTTTCAGTAACCATAGAAACAGCGATTAAAAGAGCGAAAATACTGAAGATCCAAAATGTGGAAACCAAAAGTTGTGTCACACTTAGAACTTTGGCCATGACTGTATTGAGAGAAACCCCTTTCTTTGTGGAGGACAAACCCCCTCCTGTGTAAGGAAACACCCCTGCCTATGTGGAAGACATGCCCCCTTCTATGTAAGGAGACACCCCTGTCTATGTGGAAGACATGCCCCCTTCTATGTAAGGAGACACCCCTGTCTATGTGGAGGACACACCCCGTTCTGTGTAAGGAGACACCCCTGTCTATGTGGAGGACACACCCCGTTCTGTGTAAGGAGACACCCCTGTCTATGTGGAGGACACGCCCTCTTCTATGTAAGGAGACTCCCCTGCCTATGTGGAGGACACGCTCAATGTCTGTGTGTAAGGAGGGACCCCTGCCTATGTGGAGGACACGCCCTCTTCTATGTAAGGAGACACCCCTGCCTATGTGGAGGACACGCTCAATGTGTGTAAGGAGACACCCCTGCCTATGTGGAGGACGCGCTCAATGTGTGTAAGGAGACACCCCTGCCTATGTGGAGGACACGCTCAATGTCTGTGTGTAAGGAGACACCCCTGCCTATGTGGAGGACGCGCTCAATGTGTGTAAGGAGACACCCCTGCCTATGTGGAGGACACGCTCAATGTCTGTGTGTAAGGAGACACCCCTGCCTATGTGGAGGACGCGCTCAATGTGTGTAAGGAGACACCCCTGCCTATGTGGAGGACGCGCTCAATGTGTGTAAGGAGACACCCCTGCCTATGTGGAGGACACGCTCAATGTGTGTAAGTAGACACCCCTGCCTATGTGGAGGACACACTCAATGTGTGTAAGGAGACACCCCTGCCTATGTGGAGGACACGCTCAATGTGTGTAAGGAGACACCCCTGCCTATGTGGAGGATGCCCTCAATGTCTGTGTGTAAGGAGACACCCCTGCCTATGTGGAGGACACGCTCAATGAGTGTAAGTAGACACCCCTGCCTATGTGGAGGACACGCTGAATGTGTGTAAGGAGACACCTCTGCCTATGTGGAGGACACACTCAATGTGTGTAAGGAGACACCTCTGCCTATGTGGAGGACACGCTCAATGTGTGTAAGGAGACACCCCTGCCTATGTGGAGGACACGCTCAATGTGTGTAAGTAGACACCCCTGCCTATGTGGAGGACACGCTCAATGTGTGTAAGGAGACACCCCTGCCTATGTGGAGGATGCCCTCAATGTCTGTGTGTAAGAAGACACCCCTGCCTATGTGGAGGACACGCTCAATGTCTGTGTGTAAGGAGACACCCCTGCCTATGTGGAGGACACGCTCAATGTGTGTAAGGAGACACCCCTGCCTATGTGGAGGACGCGCTCAATGTGTGTAAGGAGACACCCCTGCCTATGTGGAGGACACGCTCAATGTCTGTGTGTAAGGAGACACCCCTGCCTATGTGGAGGACGCGCTCAATGTGTGTAAGGAGACACCCCTGCCTATGTAGAGGACACGCTCAATGTGTGTAAGGAGACACCCCTGCCTATGTGGAGGACATGCTCAATGTGTGTAAGGAGACACCCCTGCCTATGTGGAGGACGCGCTCAATGTGTGTAAGGAGACACCCCTGCCTATGTGGAGGACACGCTCAATGTGTGTAAGGAGACACCCCTGCCTATGTGGAGGATGCCCTCAATGTCTGTGTGTAAGGAGACACCGCTGCCTATGTGGAGGATGCCCTCAATGTCTGTGTGTAAGGAGACACCCCTGCCTATGTGGAGGACGCGCTCAATGTGTGTAAGGAGACACCCCTGCCTATGTGGAGGATGCCCTCAATGTCTGTGTGTAAGGAGACACCCCTGCCTATGTGGAGGACATGCTCAATGTGTGTAAGTAGACACCCCTGCCTATGTGGAGGACACACTCAATGTGTGTAAGGAGACACCCCTGCCTATGTGGAGGACACGCTCAATGTGTGTAAGGAGACACCCCTGCCTATGTGGAGGACACGCTCAATGTGTGTAAGTAGACACCCCTGCCTATGTGGAGGACACACTCAATGTGTGTAAGGAGACACCCCTGCCTATGTGGAGGACGTGCTCAATGTGTGTAAGGAGACACCCCTGCCTATGTGGAGGACACGCTCAATGTCTGTGTGTAAGGAGACACCCCTGCCTATGTGGAGGACACGCTCAATGTGTGTAAGGAGACACCCCTGCCTATGTGGAGGACATGCTCAATGTGTGTAAGGAGACACCCCTGCCTATGTGGAGGACACACTCAATGTGTGTAAGGAGACACCCCTGCCTATGTGGAGGATGCCCTCAATGTCTGTGTGTAAGGAGACACCCCTGCCTATGTGGAGGACGCGCTCAATGTGTGTAAGGAGACACCCCTGCCTATGTGGAGGACACGCTCAATGTGTGCAAGGAGACACCCCTGCCTATGTGGAGGATGCCCTCAATGTCTGTGTGTAAGGAGACACCCCAGCCTATGTGGAGGACATGCTCAATGTGTGTAAGGAGACACCCCTGCCTATGTGGAGGACACGCTCAATGTGTGTAAGGAGACACCCCGGCCTATGTGGATGACGCGCTCAATGTGTGTAAGGAGACACCCCTGACTATGTGGAGGATGCACTCAATGTCTGTGTGTAAGGAGACACCCCTGCCTATGTGGAGGACACGCTCAATGTGTGTAAGGAGACACCCCTGCCTATGTGGAGGACATGCTCAGTGTGTAAGGAGACACCCCTGCCTATGTGGAGGACACACTCAATGTGTGTAAGGAGACACCCCTGCCTATGTGGAGGATGCCCTCAATGTCTGTGTGTAAGGAGACACCCCTGCCTATGTGGAGGACGCGCTCAGTGTGTGTAAGGAGACACCCCTGCCTATGTGGAGGACACGCTCAATGCGTGTAAGGAGACACCGCTGCCTATGTGGAGGATGCCCTCAATGTCTGTGTGTAAGGAGACACCCCTGCCTATGTGGAGGACGCGCTCAATATGTGTAAGGAGACGCCCCTGCCTATGTGGAGGACACGCTCAATGTGTGTAAGGAGACACCCCTGCCTATGTGGAGGACACGCTCAATGTGTGTAAGGAGACACCCCTGCCTATGTGGAGGACACACTCAATGTGTGTAAGGAGACACCCCTGCCTATGTGGAGGACGCGCGCAATGTGTGTAAGGAGACACCCCTGCCTATGTGGAGGACACGCTCAATGTCTGTGTGTAAGGAGACACCCCTGCCTATGTGGAGGACGCGCTCAATGTGTGTAAGGAGACACCCCTGCCTATGTGGAGGACGCGCTCAATGTGTGTAAGGAGACACCCCTGCCTATGTGGAGGACACGCTCAATGTGTGTAAGTAGACACCCCTGCCTATGTGGAGGACACGCTCAATGTGTGTAAGGAGACACCCCTTCCTATGTGGAGGACACGCTCAATGTGTGTAAGGAGACACCCCTGCCTATGTGGAGGATGCCCTCAATGTCTGTGTGTAAGGAGACACCCCTGCCTATGTGGAGGATGCCCTCAATGTGTGTAAGGAGACACCCCTGCCTATGTGGAGGGATACTCCCAGTCTGTCAGGAATCTGTTTTTCACATGAGGGTTTTTTAAGTCCCTGTTGTCAGAAGCCATGAAATGACAGGTCAGTACATGTTTAGCTCAGCATCTGCCCTTTTCACTCCTCTGCTTTCCTTTTTCCTCACATACTTGTCTTGTCGGAGCCCCGTAGTGCTTAGAGGGCTTCTTCAGATCCTGATCCTGTGTAATGTGGCGCTCCGGTGATATGTGGGTGACTAGTGGACTAGTGGAAATCTCTCTGTAGCTCCCCAATCACAGAACCCCCCTAACATCCCCACCCCCAGTGTACCGCAGGCAGTCTGCCATGGGGGTCCGTGCATATACTGTGTGGTCATCCGCCATGTTCTTCCTCCAGCCCTCTCCTCCGATCACTCTCTGCCCTTCATTTACACGTCTCCACAGGAGCCGGCAGATTGTAGAGTGTGAGAGGCGATCGCAGTAAAGTGGAGCGTCTTGGCACCGGGCCACCAGCTCAATGCCATATGTCCCTGCGAGGAGAAGACCTGATGTCAGAGCTGTTGGCCGAACACCAGAGGACAATAGACTCCTTAACTCGGCCCCACTTCACTGAGTACACGGCTATATTTCCTCGTAACGGCCGCCATCTAGGAAACATTAACTTGTACCCGTTAACTGCTCTTAATTACACGGCCGCGCTCCAAGATGTTCAGCGTCCTTCACAGCTGTCTGCTCCGGTAAGGGCGTCTGCATATGATTGGGCGGACAAGGACATGAGCAGCGCAGGCCAAGTTCCTCCGTGCTTCTGGACAAAATACAAAGGCTCAGTCCAATTATGCGAATGCCATAGAAGATGGCCAAACGGCTGCGGCGGGGTCCAAAAATTATCCACGAGGTGCTCGGCGCTGTGCACTTTGCTGTTGTACCTTGGTGATAAAGGCAGGATGTGGTTGATGATGGGCGCACTCTAAAGGGGTAACATCTTTGGAGAACATGGATGATCTTCAGTGGTAACTATGAGGATGGTTGATCTGGGTCATTCTCCCCTTCAGTCTGCTGTCCTTTATCTGAGGTTACGCATTTGGAGCCTGAGGCCACGTTTAGGAGGAGGTTGGATGCGTTTGATCACAGGTGCACACCAATTGAGGACATTTGCTCTGGTCTCCTGCCTTCATGTACAAGTCTGTATCCAATGTCTGTGCCGCGAAGCCCGATCATACAGATGCAGACCACAATGGCGCCTTCCTGCCGCTCTTCAGGCCCATGGTGTTCTCAGCAGATCACAACACAGGTGTGGGACGCTGTCAATTCTGCATCTCGCCTGTCTGAGGACATGGGGTGGAAGTAGGGAAAGAGCCACGATCAGGCAGTACATGTAAAGAAGATGTCAAGGACTGTGGAGACGTAGAATCCGACCTTCAGACTCCGGAGAGATCGACTTGTTTACATATGCCATACCTAATCAAATTACCTGTGCTCCCCAGAGTCTCCAGTCAGTGCCAAACATCTGCCGCAGAATGTGAACGGTGTAACTCATCGCCTCCCGGGAGTACACACAATGCGGTCTCTTATACGAGTGCGAATGGATGTCGGGGGGCTGAGGACCATCCTGCCACTGGGGAGGCCTCTGTGGGTCTGTGCTTGGCTGGAGCAGCCGGGTGCTTTATGGCCGCTGTATGTTCTCCCAGCAGTTGAGTCTTGCGGAGGCAGGAGCCTCACCGCTCAGCGCTGAAGTTTTACTGCCCTTTTATGTAAAACAATAGAAGAGCAATTTAATTCTTGCCCAAAGCCGGTTGATTAAGGATCGTTCAGCGCCCAGAGGAAGGAGATAAAACTCAAGACGGTTTCTCTGCTGAGGACACAAAGGAGAACAAGTTATGGCGTCTAATTTATCAGGAAAAGTGGAGGAGAGTGGAGTCCAGATCAAGAGACACATCGAGGGATGGGGTGTCCCTTAGTGCAAGACATATGAAAGCCGCATAGAGTTTGCTAAAAAAACACATGAAGGACTCCCAGACTATGAGAAATAAGATTCTCTGGTCTGATGAGATGAAGATAGACCTTTTTGGTGATAATTATAAGCGGTATGTGTGGAGAAAACCAGGCACTGCTCATCACCTGCCCAATACAATCCCCACAGTGAAGCATGGTGGTGGCAGCACGACTGGTTGTCATTGAAGGAAACATGAATGCGGCCAAGTGCAGAGATATCCTGGATGAAAACCTCTTCCAGAGTGCTCTGGACCTCAGACTTGGCTGTGGGTTCACCTACCAACAAGACAATGACCCTAAGCACACAGCTAAAATAACAGGAGCAGCTTCAGAACAACTCTGTGACCATTCCTGACCGGCCCAGCCAGACCTAAACCCAATGGAGCATCTCTGGAGAGACCTGAAAATGGCGTCCACCAACGTTCACCATCCAACCTGACGGAACTGGAGAGGATCTGCAAGGAAGAATGGCCGAGGATCCCCAAATCCAGGGGGGAAAAACTTGTGGCATCATTCTCAAGAAGACTCATGGCTGCACTAAGGGGCTTCTACCCGATAATGAGCAAAGGGGCTGAAGACTTATGGCAACGGGAGATTTCAGTTGTTCTTTTTTAAGAAATTTGCAAACATCTCTACATTTCTGTTTTTTTTAGTGAAGATGGGGGCAGAGTGAACATTAATGAGAAAAAAGGAACTTTATAGAAGTTACCAAATGGCTGCAATGAAACAAAGAGTGAGAAATGTAAAGGGGCCTGAATACTTCCCGTACAGACTGTGTATTTGTGTTTTTTCAGATAGTTTGTTATACCAGTCTGATGAAGAGACCTAAGAATCCTCCAAACTTGTCCGGTAACATCATTTGTTTTATTTTTGTTACCCCTTAGCAGGTATCATAACTAAGATTATTATTTTGTTTTTCCTACTGACAGCAATCCGCCCTCCTTCACGTGTCTCTCTCTGCACCCCGCTGTACCGTGTATTAGTCTTGGTCCCCCTAGTATCTCCTGCGGCTCTGTGCTCTCTCCTCTGCCTTCACCTTCCACAGCGTTCACTGTATTCCTTCCATGGCCCTACAGCTTCTCTCTTCTGTGTCTGCAGCTTCTCTCTTCTGCTTCCTGCAGCTTCTCTCTTCTGTGTCTGCAGCTTCTCTCTTCTGCTTCCTGCAGCTTCTCTCTTTTGCTTCCCGCAGCTTCTCTCTTCTGCTTCCCTCTTCTGTCCTTTGTTTTCTGCATCTTCTCTCCTCTGCAGCTTCTCTCTTCTGCTTCCCTCTTCTGTCCTGTTTTCTGCATCTTCTCTCCTCTGCAGCTTCTCTCTTCTGTGTCTGCAGCTTCTCTTCTGCTTCCTGCAGCTTCCCTCTTCTGCTTCCTGCAGCTTCTCTCTTCTGCTTCCTGCAGCTTCCCTCTTCTGCTTCCTGCAGCTTCTCTCCTCTCCTTCCTGCAGCTTCTCTGTTCTGCTTCCCTCTTCTGTCCTCTGTTTTCTGCATCTTCTCTCCTCTGCAGCTTCCCTCTTCTGCTTCTCTCTTCTGCTTCCTGCAGCTTCTCTCTTCTGCTTCCTGCAGCTTCTCTCTTCTGCTTCCTGCAGCTTCTCTCTTCTGCTTCCTGCAGCTTCTCTCTTCTGCTTCCTGCAGCTTCTCTCTTCTGCTTCCTGCAGCTTCTCTCCTCTGCTTCCTGCAGCTTCTCTATTCTGCTTCCTTCTTCTGTCCTCTGTTTTCTGCATCTTCTCTCCTCTGCAGCTTCCCTCTTCTGCTTCCTGCAGCTTCCCTCTTCTGCTTCCTGCAGCTTCTCTCCTCTGCTTCCTGCAGCTTCTCTCTTCTGCTTCCTGCAGCTTCCCTCTTCTGCTTCCTGCAGCTTCTCTCCTCTGCTTCCTGCAGCTTCTCTTCTGCTTCCTGCAGCTTCTCTCTTCTGCTTCCCTCTTCTGTCCTCTGCTTCCTGCATCTTCTCTCCTCTGCAGCTTCCCTCTTCTGCTTCCTGCAGCTTCTCTCTTCTGCTTCCTGCAGCTTCTCTCCTCTGCTTCCTGCAGCTTCTCTCCTCTGCTTCCTGCAGCTTCTCTCCTCTGCTTCCTGCAGCTTCTCTCCTCTGCTTCCTGCAGCTTCTCTCCTCTGCAGCTTCTCTCTTCTGCTTCCTGCAGCTTCCCTCTTCTGCTTCCTGCAGCTTCTCTCCTCTGCTTCCTGCAGCTTCTCTCCTCTGCTTCCTGCAGCTTCTCTCTTCTGCTTCCTGCAGCTTCTCTCCTCTGCTTCCTGCAGCTTCTCTCCTCTGCTTCCTGCAGCTTCCCTCTTCTGCTTCCTGCAGCTTCTCTCCTCTGCCTCCTGCAGCTTCTCTCTTCTGCTTCCTGCAGCTTCTCTTCTGCTTCCTTCTTCTGTCCTCTGCTTCCTGCATCTTCTCTCCTCTGCAGCTTCCCTCTTCTGCTTCCTGCAGCTTCTCTCCTCTGCAGCTTCTCTCTTCTTCCTGCAGCTTCCCTCTTCTGCTTCCTGCAGCTTCTCTTCTCTGCTTCCTGCAGCTTCCCTCTTCTGCTTCCTGCAGCTTCTCTCCTCTGCTTCCTGCAGCTTCTCTCCTCTGCTTCCTGCAGCTTCTCTCTTCTGCTTCCTGCAGCTTCTCTCTTCTGCTTCCTTCTTCTGTCCTCTGTTTCCTGCAGCTTCTCTCCTCTGCTTCCCTCTTCTGTCCTCTGTTTCCTGCAGCTTCTCTCCTCTGCTTCCCTCTTCTGTCCTCTGCTTCCTGCAGCTTCCCTCTTTTGCTTCCTGCACCTTCTCTCTTCTGCTTCCTGCAGCTTTTCTCTTCAGCTTCCCTCTTCTGCTTCCTGCAGCTTCCCTCTTCTGCTTCCTGCAGCTTCTCTTCTGCTTCCTGCAGCTTCTCTCTTCTGCTTCCTGCAGCTTCTCTCTTCTGCTTCCTTCTTCTGTCCTCTGTTTCCTGCAGCTTCTCTCCTCTGCTTCCCTCTTCTGTCCTCTGCTTCCTGCAGCTTCTCTCCTCTGCAGCTTCTCTCCTCTGCAGCTTCCCTCTTCTGCTTCCTGCAGCTTCTCTTCTGCTTCCTGCAGCTTCTCTCTTCTGCTTCCTGCAGCTTCTCTCCTCTGCTTCCCTCTTCTGTCCTCTGCTTCCTGCAGCTTCTCTCCTCTGCAGCTTCTCTCTCCTGACTTTTGCTGCTTCTTTCCATTCTGGAACCTTCTGATTCTTTGTTTCAGTCAATGATTCCGTATATTGAGACTTCACTGTTTCCAACCAGGAACCGAAACTCCTCATCCAGTCACAGCTGAAAATTTGTTACAATGTATCAGAATTATTGATAAAGGAACTGTTGTTGAAGCACAGAGAGCCCCGATGCCTCTTAAAGGGGCAGGCTCCATGGAAGCTGTGACTCGGGTCGTCTCCTCTGATGCTTCTTCCTCCTGCAGGAGCTGCCATGGATGATAACCGCAAAATGAGTGAAAATCATGAGATTCGCGCCCCTCGGAATGGAAGGCATTGTCCTCATGTCTGTACTTTGCCCCCGTGGGGACGATTGCTGCCAGTAACCAATGTGCGGATAATAATGGCTGCGATTAGAGGGAGAGCTCCATTACCCGCCGCGTCCCTTTAATCCTGCCCTGCCGGCGGACGGGATTGCATCGTGGGGATTGTACGGAGATGAGAAGGAGATGAGATCGCAGGGACCTCGCGGTGGCCGCACTCCCCGCACCCGGAATTAACCCTTCCAGCCCAAAGTCTCGCCCAATGTGGTAGTGGCACCACCTAGGGGTGAGGGCGGCGTTCCACTATAACCTCCTCGTATCTGGTGGCCATAAGACCAAGAGCCGCAGTCCTGCGCACAGCAGATGGTGTTGTTGCAATGTGTCAGTGCAGCTGTGACAAGCACAGAGCCTTACACACCGCTCTCCTGACGAGGCATGGGAGAGAATGCAGAGCAAGCAGAGAGCGAGGAAATGGCGCAGAGGAGGAACACAAAGGCTGCGAGAAAGGAGATGGGACGCCGGCCCTTTAAATACCAACAATGGTGCTGACTATGGAGCTGTCCCTGGTGCTGACAGCAAGCAGGAGTCAGCACCAAGGACAGCTCCCATCATCTGCACTGAGAGGAGGGTGAAGCTGGAGAACCAGTGAGGCTCCAAGCAGTGGCCACCTCTAACACTACTGCCACCGCTGCACCCAACACCGACACCGCAGCCACCGCTGCACCCGACACCGACACCGCAGCCATCACTGCACCCAACACCGACACCGCAGCCATCAGTGCACCCAACACCGACACCACAGCCATCACTGCATCCAACACCGACACCGCAGCCATCACTGCACCCAACACCGACACCGCAGCCATCACTGCACCCAACACCGACACCGCAGCCATCAGTGCACCCAACAACGACACCACAGCCATCACTGCACCCAACACCGACACCACAGCCATCACTGCATCCAACACCGACACCGCAGCCATCACTGCACCCAACACCGACACCACAGCCATCACTGCACCCAACACCGACACCGCAGCCATCACTGCACCCAACACCGACACCACAGCCATCACTGCACCCAACACCGACACCACAGCCATCACTGCACCCAACACCGACACCGCAGCTGTCACTGCATCCAACACCGACACCGCAGCCATCACTGCACCCAACACCGACACCACAGCCATCACTGCATCCAACACCGACACCGCAGCCATCACTGCACCCAACACCGACACCGCAGCCATCAGTGCACCCAACACCGACACCACAGCCATCACTGCATCCAACACCGACACCGCAGCCATCACTGCACCCAACACCGACACCACAGCCATCACTGCATCCAACACCGACACCGCAGCCATCAGTGCACCCAACAACGACACCACAGCCATCACTGCACCCAACACCGACACCACAGCCATCACTGCATCCAACACCGACACCGCAGCCATCACTGCACCCAACACCGACACCGCAGCCATCACTGCACCCAACACCGACACCGCAGCCATCACTGCACCCAACAACGACACCACAGCCATCACTGCACCCAACACCGACACCACAGCCATCACTGCACCCAACACCGACACCGCAGCTGTCACTGCATCCAACACCGACACCGCAGCCATCACTGCACCCAACACCGACACCGCAGCCATCACTGCACCCAACACCGACACCGCAGCCATAAGTGCACCCAACAACGACACCACAGCCATCACTGCACCCAACACCGACACCACAGCCATCACTGCACCCAACACCGACACCGCAGCCACCGCTGCACCCAACACCGACACCGCAGCCACCGCTGCACCCGACACCGACACCGCAGCCATCACTGCACCCAACACCGACACCGCAGCCATCAGTGCACCCAACACCGACACCACAGCCATCACTGCATCCAACACCGACACCGCAGCCATCACTGCACCCAACACCGACACCGCAGCCATCACTGCACCCAACACCGACACCGCAGCCATCAGTGCACCCAACAACGACACCACAGCCATCACTGCACCCAACACCGACACCACAGCCATCACTGCATCCAACACCGACACCGCAGCCATCACTGCACCCAACACCGACACCACAGCCATCACTGCACCCAACACCGACACCGCAGCCATCACTGCACCCAACACCGACACCACAGCCATCACTGCACCCAACACCGACACCACAGCCATCACTGCACCCAACACCGACACCGCAGCTGTCACTGCATCCAACACCGACACCGCAGCCATCACTGCACCCAACACCGACACCACAGCCATCACTGCATCCAACACCGACACCGCAGCCATCACTGCACCCAACACCGACACCGCAGCCATCAGTGCACCCAACACCGACACCACAGCCATCACTGCATCCAACACCGACACCGCAGCCATCACTGCACCCAACACCGACACCACAGCCATCACTGCATCCAACACCGACACCGCAGCCATCAGTGCACCCAACAACGACACCACAGCCATCACTGCACCCAACACCGACACCACAGCCATCACTGCATCCAACACCGACACCGCAGCCATCACTGCACCCAACACCGACACCGCAGCCATCACTGCACCCAACACCGACACCGCAGCCATCACTGCACCCAACAACGACACCACAGCCATCACTGCACCCAACACCGACACCACAGCCATCACTGCACCCAACACCGACACCGCAGCTGTCACTGCATCCAACACCGACACCGCAGCCATCACTGCACCCAACACCGACACCGCAGCCATCACTGCACCCAACACCGACACCGCAGCCATAAGTGCACCCAACAACGACACCACAGCCATCACTGCACCCAACACCGACACCACAGCCATCACTGCACCCAACACCGACACCGCAGCTGTCACTGCATCCAACAACGACACCGCAGCCATCACTGCACCCAACACCGACACCGCAGCCATCACTGCACCCAACACCGACACCGCAGCCATCACTGCACCCGACACCACAGCCATCAGTGCACCCAACACCGACACCACAGCCGTCACTGCACCCAACACCGACACCGCAGCCATCACTGCACCCAACACCGACACCGCAGCCATCACTGCACCCAACACCGACACCGCAGCCATCAGTGCACCCAACACCGACACCGCAGCCATCACTGCACCCAACACCGACACCGCAGCAATCACTGCACCCAACACCGACACCGCAGCCATCACTGCACCCAACACCGACACCGCAGCCATCACTGCACCCAACACTGACACCGTAGGCACCCCTGCGCCCAACACTGACACCGCAGCCATCACTGCACCCAACACTGACACCGTAGGCACCCCTGCGCCCAACACCGACACCACAGCCATTACTGCACCCAGTGTTCTGCTGCTACATCAGGTCTTATCCTCCAGAGCTGTGCTCACTGTTCTGCTGTTACATTGTGTCTTATCCTCCAATCACCTCCAGAGCTGTGCTCACGGTTCTGCTGTCTGCTCTGGTAGTGTTATGTCGGTCACATATGATGTGAGTGTCTCTGCCCTCCGCCCTTATTACGGGTTGTCGCATGATCCCTGACTGGCATTGGCGGCTTTGCCTCTTTTTTTGGGGACTCGCGGGGTCAGTATGGGCTGTGAATGCTGCTCTTCACTAATGAGGGTCCGGACCTCGCGCCTCGGAGACGTTTGATGAATGTTTCGTGCGCTGAATTCTCCTTTCAGTGACTACTTCTGTTATTAAAGCCGCAGAGAGGAGCGAAATCAGATAATTCGGGGTGCAGCCTCACCCCTGATGACCCCATTAACCCTTCAGTGCTGCACCTACTGCTGTGATTTGTGGTCCGTCACGTTCTTGGGTCCAGACTCCCATCATCCCTGCCAAATATTGACTGCAGTGAAGACATGGCAATGGTCTCTAGGTGGCAGATGGTGGTGACGTGGTCATCGGAGGGACGACGTCCGAGACTCGGCATTTTGTCACCACTTGGTGTTGATGTCTGACAAACATAAATAAGAAGACTGCAGTGGGAATTCTCTGGTCTCGGCATCCACTTTGAGGAACTTGTGAAAGTTTAGGGGGTCCCCGTATGTGTGAGTCGGAGGACTCAGCATGGCTGGACATTGTGTAGTTCTTCATTTCTCCTCTGGAGGTGCTGCAGGGAAATTGAACTGGTCTGTGACACCCTAGTATATGCAGACTGGTTGTCAGCAGTGATGAAGGATGATGTCGAAGGTCCCTGCCTGGACTAACATGTTGGTGATTACACCCCCTCCTGTGTTTTTGAACCAGCAGAGGGAAAGCAGACAGCTGGGGGCTGATGTTAATATTCTGGGAAAAGGACCAATAGCCATAAATGTTCCCAGGCTATTAATATCAGCTCACAGCTGTTTGTTTATCCTTTACTGATTATTATAGGGGAGACCCCCTATCATCAAAAACCAGCAAAGGCTAAACAGACAGCTGTGAGCTGATAGTAATAGCCTGGAAAGGGGCCATGGATATTGGTCCCCTCCCAAATAAAAAAAAAATCATCTCTCAGCTGCCGTAGAAATGCCGCATCCAATTCTGGCACTTAGCCTTGCTCTTCCCACTTGCCCTGTGTTACCGCAGTTTCATCGGCCTGCACATACTGAACTGAGCTGGGGAACTGCTTGCAGTGACCGGCGGTAACCTCTGACATCACTGCCTGTCACTGAAGCTGCGCTCTGATGTTCAGCTCAGTGTCTCCTGGATGTCCGGTTGACCATTCGCATCATACCACTGTCCAGCAATGAAATCTAGATGTAGCAGAGTTGGGCTCTCCAGGGGACAAATGGATTGTCGTCAGACAGGTGAGGAATATGTTTTTTTTATTATTTTCATTTTTACTGTAATAAATAGGAAAATGAGGGCGGGGAGTCTATATTGAAATTAAAGGACTTTTTTTCTGGCTGTGTCTTTACAATATAACTATAGTGTTGGTAATGGGGGTGTCTAATAGACATCTTTCCATTACTAACATGTGGGCTTGATGTCAGCTGACATTACAAAGCTGACATCAATCCCAACCCTATTACCCCATTTGCCACCGCACCAGGGCAAGTGAGAAGAACAAGGCTAAGAGACAGATTTGGTGCATTTTACGAATGCACCATTTCTGGGGTGGCTGAGGGCTGATGTTGGCAGCCTGGGAGGTGGGGCAATATCTCTGACCCCTTCCTAGGTTAATATTAGCTTACCGCTAATATTAATAAATTAATAATTAGAAATTATGGCGAACCTTAGTCATTATTTTTTCTGGGGTCCCCAGTAAACTAACAAAGGCTAAGCAAACAGCTGAGAGCTGATATTAATAGCCTGGGAACCTTTTGGGATATTGTCCCCTTTTCCTGACTAGTAACATCAGTCATCAGCTGTTGGCTTTCCCACTGCTGGTTATCAAAATTACACGGGAGCCCATTCCAATTTTTTTTATTTAATTCTTTATTTTACACAGTAGGTACACAGGTGCTGCTGAATAGATCTCCCATCGTTGTCGTCTGGTCACGCTGATCTCAGGGAGACCAGGTGACAATAATGAGAGTGGTCTTTAGCCGCAGGCGACTGAGAACAGCGCTAACTGAGCAGCATTTTACCGGGCGCCGGCGGATGTCTTAGTGTGTCATCTATGTGCACGTGTGTGCATGTGTTTCACAAGGACACAGTCCGTTTGAAAAACCTGACGTGCGCTCCACCATTGAATAAAATGGGTGTGCGTGTGTCCGTATTTGTGGTCCTTAAAAAACAGACCACATACGGACACAAAACATGGACGTGTGAAGGAAGCCTTGGCTGTGATTGTGGACGTGTGGCAGAAGAAGGGATTGTAACATACATACGACTTGTTTGTCTTTATTTACACGCCGCCATCCACTCTGTCACAAGGCATTTCATTAGTGTTGCAGCCGCGAGAAGGCGGCCGGCCGTAAATCTGCTCCACGCTGAGCCGATAAATTACTGGAAAGACAGAATGTGTATCGACATGTGCTGCCGTATCGGGAGAGTTCACAGCGTCCGCATGAGCACACGAAATACCAAGTGAAGAGCCTGAGAGGCAACTGCTGAGAAGTAAGACTGAACCCATACCGTATATCCTGAGGACTGTAAGCTGCCCAGAGCAACCATAACAGTGACATCCACGGATCCCCCATAACAGTGACATCCACAGATCCCCCATAACAGTGACAACCACAGATCCCCATAACAGTGCATCATCCAAAGATCCCCCATAACAGGTTGTCACCCACAGATCCCCTATAACAGTGACATCCACGGATCCCCCTAACAGTGACATCCACAGATCCCCCATAAGTGATATCCACAGATCCCCCATAACAGTGCATCATCCAAAGATCCCCCATAACAGCGTGTCATCCACAGATCCCCTATAACAGTGACATCCACGGATCCCCCATAACAGCGTGTCATCAACAGATCCCCTATAACAGTGACATCCACGGATCCCCCATAACAGTGACATCCACAGATCCCCCACAACAGTGATATCCACAGATCCCCCATAACAGTGCATCATCCAAAGATCCCCCATAACAGCGTGTCATCCACAGATCCCCCATAACAGTGACATCCACGAATCCCCCATAACAGTGACATCCACGGATCCCCCATAACAGTGACATCCACAGATCCCCCATAACAGTGCATCATCCACAGATCCCCCATAACAGTGACATCCACGGATCCCCATAACAGTGACATCCACAGATCCCCATAACAGTGCATCATCCAAAGATCCCCATAACAGCATATCATCCACAGATCCCCCATAACAGGGACATCCACAGATCCCCCATAACCGTGACATCCACAGATCCCCATATTAGTGACATCCAAAAAAAACCTATAACAGTGACATCCACAGATCCCCCATAACAGTGCGTAATCCACAGATCCCCCATAACAGTGCGTCATCCACAGATCCGCCATAACAGTGCGTCATCCACAGATCCCCCATAAGAGTGCGTCATCCACAGATCCCCATAAGTGTGTCATCCACAGATCCCCATAACAGCGCATCATCCACAGATCCCCCAAAACAGTGACATCCACAGATCCCCATATTTATAGCCCTGTATATCTTCTCTATCGCGATGTGCGGATCCTCTCACTCACTCATTACAGGATATATCATTACACAGCACAGTCTAATACACCAGAGTTACCACCAGTGACCACTCCAAGCTTCCAGCCAATCACAGGAAAGCAAAAGGAGATTTCACATCCAAACAATGGTCAGCGCAGCACAGAATCCTGCACCCCTCATACAGCGCAAATTACCGGTACAGCTACATGCATCATAAGAAAGTTATAGCTATATGTATGGAGAAGCAGTATTATAGTAGTTATATTATTGTTCATAGGAGCAGTATTATAGTAGTTATATTCCTGTACATAAGAGCAGTATTATAGTAGTTATATTCTTGCACATAGGAGCAGTATTATAGTAGTTATATTATTGTTCATAGGGGCAGTATTATAGTAGTTATATTCTTGTACATAGGCGCAGTATTATAGTAGTTATATTCTTGTACATAGGGAGCAGTATTATAGTAGTTATATTCTTGTACATAGGAGCAGTATTATAGTAGTTATATTCTTGTACATAGGAGCAGTATTATAGTAGTTATATTCTTGTACATAGGAGCAGTATTATAGTAGTTATATTCTTGTACATAGGAGCAGTATTATAGTAGTTATATTCTTGTACATAGGGGCAGTATTATAGTAGTTATATTCTTGTTCATAGGGGCAGTATTATAGTAGCTATATTCTTGTACATAGGAGCAGTATTATAATAATTATATTCTTGTACATAGGAGCAGTATTATAGTAGTTATATTCTTGTACATAGGAGCAGTATTATAGTAGTTATATTCTTGTACATATGGAGCAGTATTATAGTAGTTATATTCTTGTACATAGGGGCAGTATTATAGGAGTTATATTCTTGTACATAGGGGGCAGTATTATAGTAGTTATATTCTTGTACATAAGGGCAGTATTATAGTAGTTATATTCTTGTACATAGGGGCAGTATTATAGTAGTTATATTCCTGTACATAGGAGCAGTATTATAGTAGTTATATTCTTGTACATAGGGGCAGTATTATAGGAGTTATATTCTTGTATATAGGAGCAGTATTATAACAGTTATATTCTTGTACATAGGAGCAGTATTGTAGTAGTTATATTCTTGTATATAGGGAGCAGTATTATAATAGTTATATTCTTGTACATATGAGCAGTATTATAGTAGTTATATTCTTGTACATAGGGGCAGTATTATAGTAGTTATATTCTTGTACATAGGGGCAGTATTATAGGAGTTATATTCTTGTATATAGGAGCAGTATTGTATTAGTTATATTCTTGTATATAGGGAGCAGTATTATAATAGTTATATTCTTGTACATAGGAGCAGTATTATAGTAGTTATATTCTTGTACATAGGGGCAGTATTATAGTAGTTGTATTCTTGTACATAGGAGCAGTATTATAGTAGCTATATTCTTGTACATAGGGGCAGTATTATAGTAGTTATATTCTTGTACATAGGGGCAGTATTATAGTAGTTATATTCTTGTACATAGGGGCAGTATTATAGTAGTTGTATTCTTGTACATAGGAGCAGTATTATAGTAGCTATATTCTTGTACATAGGAGCAGTATTATAGTAGTTATATTCTTGTACATAGGGGCAGTATTATAGTAGTTATATTCTTGTACATAGGGGCAGTATTATAGTAGTTATATTCTTGTACATAGGGGCAGTATTATAGTAGTTGTATTCTTGTACATAGGAGCAGTATTATAGTAGCTATATTCTTGTACATAGGAGCAGTATTATAGTAGTTATATTCTTGTACATAGGGGCAGTATTATAGTAGTTATATTCTTGTACATAGGGGCAGTATTATAGTAGTTATATTCTTGTACATAGGGGCAGTATTATAGTAGTTGTATTCTTGTACATAGGAGCAGTATTATAGTAGCTATATTCTTGTACATAGGAGCAGTATTATAGTAGTTATATTCTTGTACATAGGGGCAGTATTATAGTAGTTATATTCTTGTACATAGGGGCAGTATTATAGTAGTTATATTCCTGTACATAGGGGGCAATATTATAGTAGTTATATTCTTGTACATAGGGGCAGTATTATAGTAGTTATATTCTTGTACATAGGGGCAGTATTATAGTAGTTATATTCTTGTACATAGGGGCAGTATTATAGTAGTTATATTCTTCTACATAGGGGCAGTATTATAGTAGTTATATTCTTATACATAGGAGCAGTATTATAGTAGTTATATTCTTGTACATAGGGAGCAGTATTATAGTAGTTATATTCTTGTACATAGGAGCAGTATTATAGTAGTTATATTCTTGTACATAGGGGCAGTATTATAGTAGTTATATTCTTGTACATAGGAGCAGTATTATAGTAGTTATATTCTTGTACATAGGGGCAGTATTATAGTAGTTATATTCTTGTACATAGGAGCAGTATTATAGTAGTTATATTCTTGTATATAGGAGCAGTATTATTGTAGTTATATTCTTCTGCATAGGAGCAGTATTATAGTAGTTATATTCTTGTACATAGGGGCAGTATTATAGTAGTTATATTCTTGTACATAGGAGCAGTATTATAGTAGTTATATTCTTGTTCATAGGGGCAGTATTATTGTAGTTAAAGGTATGCAAAAAGTTTTTGCCCCTTTTACTGACCTATTCTTTTGCATGTTTGTCACACTTAAATGTTTCCAATCACCAAACAAATGTAAATATTGGACAAACATAACACAAATGATCTCAAAACACAATATAAATGAAGGTATTTATTCGTAAAAAGAAATCCAAACCTACAGGGCCCTGTGTTAAAAAGTGTTTGTCCCTCTCCCCTCTTAAAACATAAATTTACTGAGGTTTATCACATCTCTGGGAAGCTGAGGTCACATTCCCACCCACACCCAGGCCGGATTACTGCCACACCTGTTCTTAGCCAAGAAATCACTTGAATAGAACCTGCCTGACAAAGTACAAGTAGCCCAAAAAATCCTCAAAAGCTAGACATCATGCCATGAACCAAAGAAAATCTGGAACACATGAAAAACAAAGTAATTAAGTTCTATCAGTCTGGAAAATGCTATAAAGCCATTTCTATAGCTTTGGGACTCAAGTGAAACACAGCGAGAGCCATTATCCTCAAATGGCAAAAACATGGAACAGTGTTGAACCTTTGCAGGAGAGGTAGGCTGACCAAAATTACCCCAAGAGCATAGCGTCGACTCATTCAAGAGGTCACAAACGACCCCCAACAACATCCGAAGAACTGCAGGCCTCACTTGTTTATGACTCCACCATAAGAAAGAGATAGGGCACAAATGGCCACACGAAAACCACTGCTGAGCTATAAGAACATAAAGGCTCAACTCAGTTTTGCCAGAAAACATTTTGATGATCCCTAAGACTTTTGGGAGAATACTCTGTGGACTGTCGAGACAAAAGTTGATCTTTTTAGAAGGTTTATGCCCCATTACATCTGGTGTAGAAGAAACACAGCATTTCAGAAAAGGAACATCATACCAACAGTAAAATGTGGTGATAGTGTGATGGTCTGGGGCTGTTGTGTTGCTTAAGGCCTTGAAGGCTTACTGTGGTGAATAGAACCATGACTTCTGCTGTCTACCAGTAGATCCTGAAGGAGAATGTCCGTCATCTGTTGATGACCTCAAGCTTAAGCGCACTTGGGATATGCAGCAGGACAATGACCTAAAACACCAGCAAGTCAACCTCTGAATGGTGAAGGAAAGCAAAATTAATATTTTGGAATGTCCTAGTCAATACTCTGACTTTAATCCCTTAACAGCTTCCGATATGCATTAAAACAGTGGCCGTTAAGGGGCCTTATTCCCTCTTTGCCATTTTAAAACGCAATGGGAATAAGGCTGTATCGCCACCCAAAGTCGGAAAACTTGTGGGATTTCAGCTACCGGGGTAGCTCACATCCTAGAGAACATGATCAGGGCCAGATTTTTCTATCCGTGATCACAAAAAAAGTGTGCCAGTTGTTCAAATCATTTCTCTGTCTTCCGACATGATATGCATGTCTAAGGAGAGAGACATGATGCCCTCCGAGACCCCCTGATACCTTCGCCATCTCTGACCCTCCTGATCGGTCCTCCAGCCTTCCGTGTCATCTTGGCAGGTGCATGCACAGTGTGCCAGACGAGTTCTGCTGATCGGTACCCATCAACAATGGGAAATTTAGAGTTAAGGTTGGTGGTAGGTTTGGGGTTGTGTTAGGGTTGTGGTTATGGTTGTTATGGGGGTTAGGAGTGTGTTAGAGTTGGGTTAGTGTTAGGGTTGGGGTTAAGGTTAGGAGTGGGGTTAAGGTTGGGGTTAGTGTTACGGATAGGATTGGGTTTAGTGTTGGGGTTAGTGTTAGGGTTGGGGTTGTGTTAGGATTGGGGTTAGAGTTCGGGTTGGATTTAGAGTTAGGGTTGGTGGTAGGTTTGGGGTTGTGTTAGGGCTGTGGTCACGGTTGTTATTGGGGATAGGATTGTGTTAGGGTTGGGGTTAGTGTTAGAGTTGGTGTTAAGGTTAGGAGTGGGGTTAAGGTTAGGGTTAGGGTTACGGATAGGATTGGGTTTAGCGTTGGGGTTAGTGTTAGGGTTGGGGTTGTGTTAGGATTGGGGTTAGAGTTAGGGTTGGATTTAGAGTTAGGGTTGGGGTTTAGGATCTGGGTTTTTTCAATTGTAAAAAAAATGATGACAATATGATGATTAGTGTTGAGCACAAGTGCTTGATAGTCGAGTTTGCATCGGGTGGTCAGGTATGCACAGAATATCGCTGATCCCCACATGTTTTTTTTTGGTGTATAACAGCCATGAAAAATGCGGGGCAGGGACTCAAGCATGTCACTCAAGAACCCGCGATAATCGGTGCATATCTGAGCACCCGATGCAAACTGGAGTAGCGAGAATGTGCACTCAACACTAAAGACGACATATTCAATATGACAACGCAATATTATCAAATTCTGTGTCGTACCTGTGAGTTCAAAATGCTCAGTATAACTTTCATAAAATCCTTGAGGGATGTTATTTCCAAAATGGTGTCACTTGTGGGGGTTTCCGCTGTTTATACACATCAGGGGTTCTCCAAATGCGACATGGTTTATTCCAGCCAATTTTACAATCAAAAAGTGAAACCGCGCTCCTTCCCTTCTGAGCCCTGCCATGCGCCCAAACAGTAGATTTCCCCCACATACGGTTTATCTGCGTAGTCAAGAGCAATTGCACAACAAATTTTGCGGTCCATTTTCTCTTGTTACCCTTGTGAAAAAAAAAGTTTGAGTCTAAAGTACATTTTTTTGTGAAGAAAAAGTTACTGTAAATGTTCATTTTTTTTCTTCCACATTGCTTCAATTCTTTTGAAGCACCTGAAGGGTTATTAAACTTCTTGACTGTGGTTTTGCGCACCTTGTGGGGTGCAGTTTTTAGAATGGTGTCACTTTTGGGTATTTTCTATCATATAGACGCCTCAAACTGACTTTAAATGTGAGATGGTCCCTAAAAAATGGTTTTGTAAATTTTATGGAAAAATTAGAAATTGGTGGCCAACTTTTAACCCTTATAACTTTCTAACAAAAAAGCCGTGGCGTGACCTTAAAAAGGCGGTTCATGCTCGGAAACCTCCAATGTGGCAGAATTACAACAATTCCGTGGCCAAAATCCCTCCAGAGCATTGTAGAAGCCTCATTGCCGGTTAGGAGGGAGCTCCCTACATACATTTTCCTGGCAGTCCGAGGGTTAACTCTCCTTCCATGCTCTGCTACAATGTATCATTTGGGTGCGGTTGCTAGGTTACAGGCCTGTTAGCACTTTCCCTTGTTCCTTGTACATGGGGCCCCTGGAGTCCGGCATAGATGATACATGTTCTGTGCCTGGCTCCGGGGGTCTGCAGACGATGACACCGCTTCCTCCATCACATCCATCATTACCTCCCTGGATTGTATTTGGACTTTACATCCACGACACTTGCCCGTGCCCCAGTGAGCGATCCTCCGGGGCGTGGAGTGGATTCTGGGAGTCCCGTCACTCTCACGTCTGTGACGACTTTTATACCTTGGAAGGAAATTAGCTCGGACATGGCGGATGGGCTCGTGGATCCATGGCGGGAGCACGGCTGCGCCGTCCTGGACACACGATGTGGCTGTGCTGCAGCCTCCTGACCCTGGGCTTACAGGCCGGGCTAACAGCGCTGGCCTCATCCGCAGCCAGTGCCAGCTACAGCAATAAGAGGAGCGCCAGTGATGGGCGGATAATGGTCCATTAGTAAAATGGAGTCCAGAGAATCCAGATGTCGCCTCCCCTCCCCCACACAGCAAGATACAACTACAGGGACGATACAAGTATCAATTATCCGTGTGAGAAAGAAGCTGCGGAACATCGGGGGAAAGATGTCTGATATCTTCACTATCGTGATTGGAGAGCGATCTATCAGCTGTCTATCTATTATCTGTCTATTATCTGTCTATTATCTGTCTATTATCTATATATCTATTATCTATCTATTATCTATCTATTATCTATCTATTATTTATCTATTATTTATCTATCTATCATCTATCTATTATCTATCTATCTATTATCTATCTATTATTTATCTATCTATCATCTATCTATATATCTATCTATTATCTATCCATTATCTATCTATTATCTATTATCTATCTATCTATCATCTATCTATTATCTATCTATCGTATCTATTATCTATCTATTTATCTATCTATATATCTAAACAAAGAAAAAAAAAACCAACCAGCACTCCCAATGTGAACACATGCAAGCTGCAAGCTGTATCATATATAGTACATCCTAGATATAAAGAAACACAGCAGCACATGTATATGAATCTAGGCCATGTGAAAACACAGACAAATATTCGATATGAATCATACTACTCAAAAATATTTTTTCATAAAAAAATTTTAAAAAAATTTTTTTTCAGAAAACTTACAGTTATAGATAAAATGAAGATTCTTAGCGCATAAATTGGCCAATTCATGTGTGCCCATCAAACTGTAAGTTTTCTGAAAAAAAAAATTTTGACATTTTTTTTATGAAAAAATATTTTTGAGTAGTATGATTCATATCGAATATTTGTCTGTGTTTCCACATGGCCTATATTCATATACATGTGCTGCTGTGTTTCTTTATATCTATATGATACAGCTTGCAGCTTGCATGTGTTCACATTGGGAGTGCTGGTTGGTTTTTTTTCTTTGTTTAGTGTATGGATGTGGCTGCATCCAGACTGATCGTGCACTCCTCCCATTGACCTTGCAGGTGGCGGTAATCATCTCTACTTGCCCATAAATTGTAGGTTTAGCCCAGAGCGACATGTTTGTCCGAAGTTGTAGGCTGGTGGCCCAAGAGTGGCATGTACAGTACAGTAGGACCCGTCAGAGGGAGATCACCTTGCCGTGGTTGATGGGCACACATGAATTGACCAATTTATGCGCTAAGAATCTTCATTTTATCTATAACTGTAAGTTTTCTGAAAAAAAATTTTTTGAAAAAAATTTTATGAAAAAATATTTTTGAGTAGTATGATTCATATCGAATATTTGTCTGTGTTTTCACATGGCCTAGATTCATGTACATGTGCTGCTGTGTTTCTTTTATCTATTATCTATCTATCCATCTATCATCTATCTATTATCTATCTATTATCTTTCTATTATCTATCTATCATCTATCTATTATCTATCTACTGTATCTATTATCTATCTATCTATTATCTATCTATTATCTATCTATCGTATATATCTATCATCTATTATCTTTCTATTATCTATCATCTATCTATTATCTATCTACTGTATCTATTATCTATCTATCTATTATCTATCTATTATCTATCTATCGTATATATCTATCATCTATCTATCATCTCTCTATGATCTATCTATTATCTATCTATTATCTATCATCTATTATCTATCTATTATCTATTATCTATCATCTATCTATTATCTATCTATTATCTATCATCTATCTATCTATCGTATATATCTATTATCTATCTATTATCTATCTATCTATCCATTATCTATCTGTTATCTATCTATTAGCTATCTATAATCTATCTATTATCTATATATAGGGTATATATGGGTATATATCTATATATACCCTATATATGGGTATATATACCTATATATATACCCATAATACCTCTATATAACACCACAATAGCTGTAGCTTTGGAATCTCCTGCCCCACTTACACATACCAAAGCTCGCAAAATCAACAGACAGCCCTGGCACACCAGCCTGACCAAAGAACTGAGGCGAGCTTCCAGGGCTGCTGAGCGGAGATGGAAAAGATCCCACTCCAGCGAGCACTTCATCACATTCAAACAGTCCCTCACTACTTTCAAGACCACACTCGCCACAGCAAAACAAACCTACTTCTCATCTCTCATATCCTCCCTGTCTCACAACCCTAAACAGTTATTCAACACCTTCAATTCTCTCCTCTGTCCCCCAGCACCTCCTCCCTCCCCACTCATCTCAGCTGAAGACTTTGCCTCATTTTTTAAGCAGAAGATTGAGAACATCAGAGACAGTTTTAGTCGACAACCCCCAGAGCCCTTCCTCTCAACTGCCCAGCCCTCCACCTCCAAAACCAACTTCTCCACCATTACAGAAGATCGACTCTCCACTCTACTCTCAAGATCGCATCTCACCACTTGTGAACTTGACCCGATCCCATCCCACTTCATCCCAAACCTCGCCACAGTCTTCATCCCAACCCTAACCCATCTCTTCAACCTATCACTAGCAACTGGTGTTTCCCCCTCAAGCTTTAAACATGCCCCAATCACACATATCCTCAAAAAGCCTTCTCTTGATCCACCCTCTATATATCTATATATCTGTATCTAGCTATCGCCCTATATCACTTCTCCCCTATGCCTCCAAGCTACTGGAACACCACATCCATCTTGAACTGTCCTCCCATCTATCTTCCTGCTCCCTCTTCGACCACTTTCAATCTGGCTTCCGGTCACACCACTCCACTGAAACTGCCCTAACTAAGGTCACCAATGACCTATTAACCGCCAAGAGCAAGCGACACTACTCTGTCCTCCTCCTCCTGGACCTGTCCTCTGCCTCTGCCACAGTGGACCATTCCCTATTACTACCAACCCTCTCATCCCTTGGCATCACAGACTTGGCCCTATCCTGGATCTCGTCATACCTAACAGACCGGACATTCAGCGTCTCCCACTCACACACCACCTCCTCACCTCGCCCCCTATCTGTCGGAGTTCCACAAGGTTCAGTCCTTGGGCCCCTGCTCTTCTCCATTTACACCTTTGGCCTGGGACAGCTCATAGAATCTCACGGTTTTCAGTATCATCTCTATGCTGACGACACACAGATCTACATCTCTGGACCAGATATCACCTCCCTACTAACCAGAATCCCTCAATGTCTGTCCACTATTTCATCCTTCTTCTCCGCTAGATTTCTGAAACTTAACATGGACAAAACAAAATTCATCATCTTTCCCCCATCTCACGTGGCCCCCCAATGAACCTATCCATTACAGTAAATGGCTGCCCACTCTCCCCAGTCCCACAAGCTCGCTGCCTCGGTGTAATCGTTGACGCTGATCTCTCCTTCAAACCACATATCCAAGCCCTTTCCACTTACTGCCACCTTCAACTCAAAAATATTTCACGGATCCGTACATTCCTCAACCAAGAATCTGCAAAAACCCTAGTCCATGCCCTCATCATCTCTCGCCTTGACTACTGCAACCTCCTGCTCTTTGGCCTCCCCTCGAACACTCTTGCACCCCTCCAATCTATTCTAAACTCTGCTGCCCGACTAATCCACCTGTCCCCAAGCTATTCCCCGGCCTCTCCCCTCTGTCAATCCCTTCACTGGCTCCCCATTACCCAGAGACTCCAGTACAAAACCCTAACCATGACATACAAAGCCATCCACAACCTGTCTCCTCCATACATCTGTGACCTCATCTCCCGGTACTTTCCTGCACGCAACCTCCGATACTCACGATCTCTTTCTCTACTCCCCTCTTATCTCCTCTTCCCCCAATCGCATACAAGATTTCTCTCACGTATCACCCCTACTCTGGAACCCTCTACCACAACACATCAGACTCTCGCCTACCATCGAAACCTTCAAAAAGAACCTGAAGACCCACCTCTTCTGACAAGCCTACAAACTGCAGTAACCACCGATCGACCAAACCGCTGCATGACCAGCTCTATCCTCACCTACTGTATCCTCACTCATCCCTTGTAGATTGTGAGCCCTCGCGGGCAGGGTCCTCTCTCCTCCTGTATTCTCACCCATCCCTTGTAGATTGTGAGACCTCGCGGGCAGGGTCCTCCCTCCTCCTGTATCCTCACCCATCCCTTGTAGATTGTGAGCCCTCGCGGGCAGGGTCCTCTCTCCTCCTGTATCCTCACCCATCCCTTGTAGATTGTGAGCCTTCGCGGGCAGGGTTCTCTCTCCTCCTGTATCCTCAAGCATCCCTTGTAGATTGTGAGCCCTCGCGGGCAGGGTCCTCTCTCCTCCTGTATCCTCACCCATCCCTTGTAGATTGTGAGCCTTCGCGGGCAGGGTACTCTCTCCTCCTGTATCCTCACCCATCCCTTGTAGATTGTGAGCCTTCGCGGGCAGGGTCCTCTCCTCCTGTATCCTCACCCATCCCTTGTAGATTGTGAGCCCTCGCGGGCAGGGTCCTCTCTCCTCCTGTATCCTCACCCATCCCTTGTAGATTGTGAGCCTTCGCGGGCAGGGTCCTCTCCTCCTGTATCCTCACCCATCCCTTGTAGATTGTGAGCCCTCGCGGGCAGGGTCCTCTCTCCTCCTGTATCCTCACCCATCCCTTGTAGATTGTGAGCCCTCGCGGGCAGGGTCCTCTCTCCTCCTGTATCCTCACCCATCCCTTGTAGATTGTGAGCCCTCGCGGGCAGGGTCTTCTCTCCTCCTGTATCCTCACCCATCCCTTGTAGATTGTGAGCCCTCGCGGGCAGGGTCCTCTCTCCTACTGTATCCTCCCCCATCCCTTGTAGATTGTGAGCCCTCGCGGGCAGGGTCCTCTCTCCTACTGTATCCTCCCCCATCCCTTGTAGATTGTGAGCCCTCGCGGGCAGGGTCCTCTCTCCTACTGTATCCTCCCCCATCCCTTGTAGATTGTGAGCCCTCGCGGGCAGGGTCCTCTCTCCTACTGTATCCTCACCCATCCCTTGTAGATTGTGAGCCCTCGCGGGCAGGGTCCTCTCTCCTCCTGTATCCTCACCCATCCCTTGTAGATTGTGAGCCCTCGCAGGCAGGGTCCTCTGTCGTCCTGTATCCTCACCCATCCCTTGTAGATTGTGAGCCCTAGCGGGCAGGGTCCTCTCTCCTCCTGTACCAGTTGTGACCTGTATTATTCAAGACTATTGTACTTGTTTTTATTATGTATACCCCTCCTCACATGTAAAGCCCCATGGAATAAAGGGCACTATAACAATAAGTAATAATAATTATCTATCTATTATCTATCTCTCTATCATCTCTCCATCATCCCCTTTTCCGTCTATCTACCCTCCATCCTTGATCACAGTGACCCTGTGGTGTCCTCAGACGTTGCAGTGTAGATGTCGGACTCTTCTGCCAATGTCCTGGAGAATCGGTGTCAGCGTTCTACCATATTTTTCATGCCCTAATAACTCCGTCCCGCTTATTTTTGTGTGTTAGAAGCTTACGGGGGGGGGGGGGGGGGGGGATGGGTGATGCGGGGGGAGGAGGGTGTTGGGGTCACCCTGATGTCGTCCTCGGCCGCCTGCTGCTGATGAAGGACGTCGGCTGATGTGTGATCCAGTAACATTGGAACCAAAGGTAACTAGGAGACCATGTGTCCACGGCGGGCGGACACCGACCATCACCCCGTGGTGCCTGCCGAGCCGCGACTGCTGGATACAACCCCTCACACCTGACACTGTGCCTTGAAAAAGTATTCACACCCCGTGAACTTTATCACCTTATACCCAGAAATAGAAATGTATTTTATTGGGATATTCTGTGATACAAAGTAACAATTCAGTGACGAGTAAAGGAAATGATCCGGGGTGTACTAATTATTATACAAATGTAAGTCTGAGCATCGTGCCGAGCATTAGTATTCAGCCCCTGAGTCAGTACTTTATAGGACCACCTAACGCTGCAGTCTTCTGGGGTCTGTCTCTCCTCCTTTCTCTGCAGTCTTTTGGGGTCTGTCTCTCTTCCTTTCTCTGCAGTCTTCTGGGGTCTGTCTCTCTTCCTTTCTCTGCAGTCTTCTGGGGTCTGTCTCTCCTCCTTTCTCTGCAGTCTTCTGGGGTCTGTCTCTCCTTTCTCTGCAGTCTTTTGGGGTCTGTCTCTCCTCCTTTCTCTGCAGTCTTTTGGGGTCTGTCTCTCCTCCTTTCTCTGCAGTATTTTGGGGTCTGTCTCTCTTCCTTTCTCTGCAGTCTTCTGGGGTCTGTCTCTCCTCCTTTCTCTGCAGTCTTCTGGGGTCTGTCTCTCCTCCTTTCTCTGCAGTCTTTTGGGGTCTGTCTCTCTTCCTTTCTCTGCAGTCTTTTGGGGTCTGTCTCTCTTCCTTTCTCTGCAGTCTTCTGGGGTCTGTCTCTCTTCCTTTCTATGCAGTCTTCTGGGGTCTGTCTCTCCTCCTTTCTCTGCAGTATTTTGGGGTCTGTCTCTCTTCCTTTCTCTGCAGTCTTCTGGGGTCTGTCTCTCCTCCTTTCTCTGCAGTATTTTGGGGTCTGTCTCTCCTCCTTTCTCTGCAGTATTTTGGGGTCTGTCTCTCCTCCTTTCTCTGCAGTCTTCTGGGGTCTGTCTCTCCTCCTTTCTCTGCAGTCTTTTGGGGTCTGTCTCTCCACCTTTCTCTGCAGTCTTTTGGGGTCTGTCTCTCCACCTTTCTCTGCAGTCTTTTGGGGTCTGTCTCTCCACCTTTCTCTGCAGTCTTTTGGGGTCTGTCTCTCCTCCTTTCTCTGCAGTCTTTTGGGGTCTGTCTCTCCTTTCTCTGCAGTCTTTTGGGGTCTGTCTCTCTTCCTTTCTCTGCAGTCTTTTGGGGTCTGTCTCTCCTCCTTTCTCTGCAGTCTTTTGGGGTCTGTCTCTCTTCCTTTCTCTGCAGTCTTCTGGGGTCTGTCTCTCTTCCTTTCTCTGCAGTCTTTTGGGGTCTGTCTCTCTTCCTTTCTCTGCAGTCTTTTGGGGTCTGTCTCTCTTCCTTTCTCTGTAGTCTTTTGGGGTCTGTCTCTCCCCCTTTCTCTGCAGTCTTTTGGGGTCTGTCTCTCCTCCTTTCTCTGCAGTCTTTTGGGGTATGTCTCTCCTCCTTTCTCTGCAGTCTTTTGGGGTCTGTCTCTCCTCCTTTCTCTGCAGTCTTTTGGGGTCTGTCTCTCCTCCTTTCTCTGCAGTCTTTTGGGGTCTGTCTCTCCACCTTTCTCTGCAGTCTTTTGGGGTCTGTCTCTCCTCCTTTCTCTGCAGTCTTTTGGAGTCTGTCTCTCCTCCATTCTCTGCAGTCTTTTGGGGTCTGTCTCTCCTCCTTTCTCTGCAGTCTTTTGGGGTCTGTCTCTCCTCCTTTCTCTGCAGTCTTTTGGGGTCTGTCTCCTCCTTTCTCTGCAGTCTTTTGGGGTCTGTCTCTCCACCTTTCTCTGCAGTCTTTTGGGGTCTGTCTCTCCTCCTTTCTCTGCAGTCTTTTGGGGTCTCTCTCCACCTTTCTCTGCAGTCTTTTGGGGTCTGTCTCTCCTCCTTTCTCTGTAGTCTTTTGGGGTCTGTCTCTCCTCTTTTCTCTGCAGTCTTTTGGGGTCTGTCTCTCCACCTTTCTCTGCAGTCTTTTGGGGTCTGTCTCTCCTCCTTTCTCTGCAGTCTTTTGGGGTCTGTCTCTCCACCTTTCTCTGCAGTCTTTTGGGGTCTGTCTCTCCTCCTTTCTCTGCAGTCTTTTGGGGTCTGTCTCTCCACCTTTCTCTGCAGTCTTTTGGGGTCTGTCTCTCCTCCTTTTTCTGCAGTCTTTTGGGGTCTGTCTCTCCTCCTTTCTCTGCAGTCTTTTGGGGTCTGTCTCTCCTCCTTTCTCTCCAGTCTTTTGGGGTCTGTCTCTCCTCCTTTCTCTGCAGTCTTTTGGGGTCTGTCTCTCCTTCTTTCTCTACAGTCTTTTGGGGTCTGTCTCTCCCCCTTTCTCTGCAGTCTTTTGGGGTCTGTCTCTCCTTTCTCTGCAGTCTTTTGGGGTCTCTCTCCTTCTTTCACTGCAGTCTTTTGGGGTCTGTCTCTCCCCCTTTCTCTGCAGTCTTTTGGGGTCTGTCTCTCCACCTTTCTCTGCAGTCTTTTGGGGTCTGTCTCTTCTCCTTTCTCTGCAGTCTTCTGGGGTCTGTCTCTCCTCCTTTCTCTGCAGTCTTTTGGGGTCTGTCTCTCCTCCTTTCTCTGCAGTCTTTTGGGGCCTGTCTCTCCTTTCTCTGCAGTCTTTTGGGGTCTCTCTCCTTCTTTCTCTACAGTCTTTTGGGGTCTGTCTCTCCTCCTTTCTCTGCAGTCTTTTGGGGTCTGTCTCTCCACCTTTCTCTGCAGTCTTTTGGGGTCTGTCTCTCCTCCTTTCTCTGCAGTCTTTTGGGGTCTGTCTCTCCACCTTTCTCTGTAGTCTTTTGGGGTCTGTCTCTCCACCTTTCTCTGCAGTCTTTTGGGGTCTGTCTCTCCACCTTTCTCTGCAGTCTTTTGGGGTCTGTCTCTCCTCCTTTTTCTGCAGGCTTTTGGGGTCTGTCTCTCCTCCTTTCTCTGCAGTCTTTTGGGGTCTGTCTCTCCACCTTTCTCTGCAGTCTTTTGGGGCCTGTCTCTCCTTTCTCTGCAGTCTTTTGGGGTCTGTCTCTCCCACCTTTCTCTGCAGTCTTTTGGGGTCTGTCTCTCCCCCTTTCTCTGCAGTCTTTTGGGGTCTGTCTCTCCTCCTTTCTCTGCAGTCTTTTGGGGTCTCTCTCCTTCTTTCTCTGCAGTCTTTTGGGTTCTGTCTCTCCTCCTTTCTCTGCAGTCTTTTGGGGTCTGTCTCTCCTTCTTTCTCTGCAGTCTTTTGGGGTCTGTCTCTCCTTTTTTCTCTGCAGTCTTTTGGGGTCTGTCTCTCCTTTTTTCTCTGCTGTCTTTTGGGGTCTGTCTCTCCTTGTTTCTCTGCAGTCTTTTGGGGTCTGTCTCTCCCCCTTTCTCTGCAGTCTTTTGGGGTCTGTCTCTCCCCCTTTCTCTGCAGTCTTTTGGGGTCTGTCTCTCCTCCTTTCTCTGCAGTCTTTTGGGGTCTGTCTCTCCTTTCTCTGCAGTCTTTTGGGGTCTGTCTCTCCTCCTTTCTCTGCAGTCTTTTGGGGTCTGTCTCTCCTCCTTTCTCTGCAGTCTTTTGGGGTCTGTCTCTCCCCCTTTCTCTGCAGTCTTTTGGGGTCTGTCTCTCTCCTTGTTTCTCTGCAGTCTTTTGGGGTCTGTCTCTCCCCCTTTCTCTGCAGTCTTTTGGGGTCTGTCTCTCCTCCTTTCTCTGCAGTCTTTTGGGGTCTGTCTCTCCTCCTTTCTCTGCAGTCTTTTGGGGTCTGTCTCTCCTCCTTTCTCTGCAGTCTTTTGGGGTCTGTCTCTCCTCCTTTCTCTGCAGTCTTTTGGGGTCTGTCTCTCCTCCTTTCTCTGCAGTCTTTTGGGGTCTGTCTCTCCTTTCTCTGCAGTCTTTTGGGGTCTCTCTCCTCCTTTCTCTGCAGTCTTTTGGGGTCTCTCTCCTTCTTTCTCTACAGTCTTTTGGGGTCTGTCTCTCCTCCTTTCTCTGCAGTCTTTTGGGGTCTCTCTCCTTGTTTCTCTGCAGTCTTTTGGGGTCTGTCTCTCCCCCTTTCTCTGCAGTCTTTTGGGGTCTGTCTCTCCCACCTTTCTCTGCAGTCTTTTGGGGTCTGTCTCTCCTCCTTTCTCTGCAGTCTTTTGGGGTCTCTCTCCTTCTTTCTCTACAGTCTTTTGGGGTCTGTCTCTCCTCCTTTCTCTGCAGTCTTTTGGGGTCTCTCTCCTTCTTTCTGTACAGTCTTTTGGGGTCTGTCTCTCCTCCTTTCTCTGCAGTCTTTTGGGGTCTGTCTCTCCTTTCTCTGCAGTCTTTTGGGGTCTCTCTCCTCCTTTCTCTGCAGTCTTTTGGGGTCTCTCTCCTTCTTTCTCTACAGTCTTTTGGGGTCTGTCTCTCCCCCTTTCTCTGCAGTCTTTTGGGGTCTCTCTCCTTGTTTCTCTGCAGTCTTTTGGGGTCTGTCTCTCCCCCTTTCTCTGCAGTCTTTTGGGGTCTGTCTCTCCCACCTTTCTCTGCAGTCTTTTGGGGTCTGTCTCTCCACCTTTCTCTGCAGTCTTTTGGGGTCTGTCTCTCCTCCTTTCTCTGCAGTCTTTTGGGGTCTGTCTCTCCTCCTTTCTCTGCAGTCTTTTGGGGTCTGTCTCTCCTCCTTTCTCTGCAGTCTTTTGGGGTCTGTCTCTCCTCCTTTCTCTGCAGTCTTTTGGGGTCTGTCTCTCCTTTCTCTGCAGTCTTTTGGGGTCTCTCTCCTCCTTTCTCTGCAGTCTTTTGGGGTCTCTCTCCTTCTTTCTCTACAGTCTTTTGGGGTCTGTCTCTCCTCCTTTCTCTGCAGTCTTTTGGGGCCTGTCTCTCCTTTCTCTGCAGTCTTTTGGGGTCTGTCTCCCACCTTTCTCTGCAGTCTTTTGGGGTCTCTCTCCTTCTTTCTCTGCAGTCTTTTGGGGTCTCTCTCCTTGTTTCTCTGCAGTCTTTTGGGGTCTGTCTCTCCCCCTTTCTCTGCAGTCTTTTGGGGTCTGTCTCTCCCCCTTTCTCTGCAGTCTTTTGGGGTCTGTCTCTCCCCCTTTCTCTGCAGTCTTTTGGGGTCTGTCTCTCCTCCTTTCTCTGCAGTCTTTTGGGGTCTGTATCTCCCCCTTTCTCTGCAGTCTTTTGGGGTCTGTCTCTCCACCTTTCTCTGCAGTCTTTTGGGGTCTGTCTCTCCTCCTTTCTCTGCAGTATTTTGGAGTCTGTCTCTCCTCCTTTCTCTGCAGTCTTTTGGGGTCTGTCTCTCCTCCTTTCTCTGCAGTCTTTTGGGGTCTGTCTCTCCCCCTTTCTCTGCAGTCTTTTGGGGTCTGTCTCTCCTCCTTTCTCTGCAGTCTTTTGGGGTCTGTCTCTCCCCCTTTCTCTGCAGTCTTTTGGGGTCTGTCTCTCCTCCTTTCTCTGCAGTCTTTTGGGGTCTGTCTCTCCTCCTTTCTCTGCAGTCTTTTGGGGTCTGTATCTCCCCCTTTCTCTGCAGTCTTTTGGGGTCTGTCTCTCCCCCCTTTCTCTGCAGTCTTTTGGGGTCTGTCTCTCCTCCTTTCTCTGCAGTCTTTTGGGGTCTGTCTCTCCTCCTTTCTCTGCAGTCTTTTGGGGTCTGTCTCTCCTCCTTTCTCTGCAGTCTTTTGGGGTCTGTCTCTCCTCCTTTCTCTGCAGTCTTTTGGGGTCTGTCTCTCCTCCTTTCTCTGCAGTCTTTTGGGGTCTGTCTCTCCCACCTTTCTCTGCAGTCTTTTGGGGTCTGTCTCTCCTCCTTTCTCTGCAGTCTTTTGGGGTCTGTCTCTCCCCCTTTCTCTGCAGTCTTTTGGGGTCTGTCTCTCCTCCTTTCTCTGCAGTATTTTGGAGTCTGTCTCTCCTCCTTTCTCTGCAGTCTTTTGGGGTCTGTCTCTCCTCCTTTCTCTGCAGTCTTTTGGGGTCTGTATCTCCCCCTTTCTCTGCAGTCTTTTGGGGTCTGTCTCTCCTCCTTTCTCTGCAGTCTTTTGGGGTCTGTCTCTCCCCCTTTCTCTGCAGTCTTTTGGGGTCTGTCTCTCCTCCTTTCTCTAAAGTCTTTTGGGGTTTGTCTCTCCTCCTTTCTCTGCAGTCTTTTGGGGTCTGTCTCTCCTTTCTCTGCAGTCTTTTGGGGTCTCTCTCCTTCTTTCTCTACAGTCTTTTGGGGTCTGTCTCTCCTCCTTTCTCTGCAGTCTTTTGGGGTCTGTCTCTCCTCCTTTCTCTGCAGTCTTTTGGGGTCTGTCTCTCCTCCTTTCTCTGCAGTCTTTTGGGGTCTGTCTCTCCTTTCTCTGCAGTCTTTTGGGGTCTCTCTCCTTCTTTCTCTGCAGTCTTTTGGGGTCTGTCTCTCCTCCTTTCTCTGCAGTCTTTTGGGGTCTCTCTCCTTCTTTCTCTGCAGTATTTTGGGGTCTGTCTCTCCTCCTTTCTCTGCAGTCTTTTGGGGTCTCTCTCCCCCTTTCTCTGCAGTCTTTTGGGGTCTGTCTCTCCTCCTTTCTCTGCAGTATTTTGGAGTCTGTCTCTCCTCCTTTCTCTGCAGTCTTTTGGGGTCTGTCTCTCCTCCTTTCTCTGCAGTCTTTTGGGGTCTGTCTCTCCCCCTTTCTCTGCAGTCTTTTGGGGTCTGTCTCTCCTCCTTTCTCTAAAGTCTTTTGGGGTTTGTCTCTCCTCCTTTCTCTGCAGTCTTTTGGGGTCTGTCTCTCCTTTCTCTGCAGTCTTTTGGGGTCTCTCTCCTTCTTTCTCTACAGTCTTTTGGGGTCTGTCTCTCCTCCTTTCTCTGCAGTCTTTTGGGGTCTGTCTCTCCTCCTTTCTCTGCAGTCTTTTGGGGTCTGTCTCTCCTCCTTTCTCTGCAGTCTTTTGGGGTCTGTCTCTCCTTTCTCTGCAGTCTTTTGGGGTCTCTCTCCTTCTTTCTCTGCAGTCTTTTGGGGTCTGTCTCTCCTCCTTTCTCTGCAGTCTTTTGGGGTCTCTCTCCTTCTTTCTCTGCAGTCTTCTGGGGTCTGTCTCTCCCCCTTTCTCTGCAGTCTTTTGGGGTCTGTCTCCTTCTTTCTCTGTAGTCTTTTGGGGTCTGTCTCTCCTCCTTTCTCTGTAGTCTTTTGGGGTCTGTCTCTCCACCTTTCTCTGCAGTCTTTTGGGGTCTGTCTCTCCTTCTTTCTCTGCAGTCTTTTGGGGTCTCTCTCCTTCTTTCTCTGCAGTCTTCTGGGGTCTGTCTCTCCCCCTTTCTCTGCAGTCTTTTAGGGTCTGTCTCTCCTCCTTTCTCTGCAGTCTTTTGGGGTCTGTCTCTCCTCCTTTCTCTGTAGTCTTTTGGGGTCTGTCTCTCCTCCTTTCTCTGCAGTCTTTTGGGGTCTGTCTCTCCTCCTTTCTCTGCAGTCTTTTGGGGTCTGTCTCTCCTCCTTTCTCTGCAGTCTTTTGGGGTCTCTCTCCACCTTTCTCTCCTGCAGTCTTTTGGGGTCTGTCTCTCCTCCTTTCTCTGTAGTCTTTTGGGGTCTGTCTCTCCTCCTTTCTCTGCAGTCTTTTGGGGTCTCTCTCCTTCTTTCTCTGCAGTCTTCTGGGGTCTGTCTCTCCCCCTTTCTCTGCAGTCTTTTAGGGTCTGTCTCTCCTCCTTTCTCTGCAGTCTTTTGGGGTCTGTCTCTCCTCCTTTCTCTGCAGTCTTTTGGGGTCTCTCTCCACCTTTCTCTCCTGCAGTCTTTTGGGGTCTGTCTCTCCTCCTTTCTCTGTAGTCTTTTGGGGTCTGTCTCTCCTCCTTTCTCTGCAGTCTTTTGGGGTCTCTCTCCTTCTTTCTCTGCAGTCTTCTGGGGTCTGTCTCTCCCCCTTTCTCTGCAGTCTTTTAGGGTCTGTCTCTCCTCCTTTCTCTGCAGTCTTTTGGGGTCCGTCTCTCCCCCTTTCTCTGCAGTCTTTTAGGGTCTGTCTCTCCTCCTTTCTCTGCAGTCTTTTGGGGTCTGTCTCTCCTCCTTTCTCTGTAGTCTTTTGGGGTCTGTCTCTCCTCCTTTCTCTGCAGTCTTTTGGGGTCTCTCTCCACCTTTCTCTCCTGCAGTCTTTTGGGGTCCGTCTCTCCCCCTTTCTCTGCAGTCTTTTAGGGTCTGTCTCTCCTCCTTTCTCTGCAGTCTTTTGGGGTCTGTCTCTCCTCCTTTCTCTGTAGTCTTTTGGGGTCTGTCTCTCCTCCTTTCTCTGCAGTCTTTTGGGGTCTGTCTCTCCTCCTTTCTCTGTAGTCTTTTGGGGTCTGTCTCTCCTCCTTTCTCTGCAGTCTTTTGGGGTCTCTCTCCTTCTTTCTCTGCAGTCTTCTGGGGTCTGTCTCTCCCCCTTTCTCTGCAGTCTTTTAGGGTCTGTCTCTCCTCCTTTCTCTGCAGTCTTTTGGGGTCCGTCTCTCCTCCTTTCTCTGCAGTCTTTTGGGGTCTGTCTCTCCTCCTTTCTCTGTAGTCTTTTGGGGTCTGTCTCTCCACCTTTCTCTGCAGTCTTTTGGGGTCTGTCTCTCCTCCTTTCTCTGTAGTCTTTTAGGGTCTGTCTCTCCACCTTTCTCTGCAGTCTTTTGGGGTCTGTCTCTCCACCTTTCTCTGCAGTCTTTTGGGGTCTGTCTCTCCTCCTTTCTCTGCAGTCTTTTGGGGTCTGTCTCTCCCCCTTTCTCTGCAGTCTTTTGGGGTCTGTCTCTCCTCCTTTCTCTGTAGTCTTTTGGGGTCTGTCTCTCCACCTTTCTCTGCAGTCTTTTGGGGTCTGTCTCTCCTCCTTTCTCTGTAGTCTTTTAGGGTCTGTCTCTCCACCTTTCTCTGCAGTCTTTTGGGGTCTGTCTCTCCTCCTTTCTCTGCAGTCTTTTGGGGTCTGTCTCTCCTCCTTTCTCTGTAGTCTTTTAGGGTCTGTCTCTCCACCTTTCTCTGCAGTCTTTTGGGGTCTGTCTCTCCTCCTTTCTCTGTAGTCTTTTGGGGTCTGTCTCTCCACCTTTCTCTGCAGTCTTTTGGGGTCTGTCTCTCCTCCTTTCTCTGCAGTCTTTTGGGGTCTGTCTCTCCTCCTTTCTCTGCAGTCTTTTGGGGTCTGTCTCTCCTCCTTTCTCTGCAGTCTTTTGGGGTCTGTCTCTCCTCCTTTCTCTGTAGTCTTTTAGGGTCTGTCTCTCCACCTTTCTCTGCAGTCTTTTGGGGTCTGTCTCTCCTCCTTTCTCTGTAGTCTTTTGGGGTCTGTCTCTCCACCTTTCTCTGCAGTCTTTTGGGGTCTGTCTCTCCTCCTTTCTCTGCAGTCTTTTGGGGTCTGTCTCTCCTCCTTTCTCTGTAGTCTTTTGGGGTCTGTCTCTCCTCCTTTCTCTGCAGTCTTTTGGGATCTGTCTCTCCTCCTTTCTCTGCAGTCTTTTGGGGTCTGTCTCTCCTCCTTTCTCTGCAGTCTTTTGGGGTCTGTCTCTCCTCCTTTCTCTGTAGTCTTTTGGGGTCTGTCTCTCCTCCTTTCTCTGCAGTCTTTTGGGATCTGTCTCTCCTCCTTTCTCTGCAGTCTTTTGGGGTCTGTCTCTCCACCTTTCTCTGCAGTCTTTTGGGGTCTGTCTCTCCTCCTTTCTCTGCAGTCTTTTGGGGTCTGTCTCTCCTCCTTTCTCTGTAGTCTTTTGGGGTCTGTCTCTCCTCCTTTCTCTGCAGTCTTTTGGGATCTGTCTCTCCTCCTTTCTCTGCAGTCTTTTGGGATCTGTCTCTCCTCCTTTCTCTGCAGTCTTTTGGGGTCTGTCTCTCCTCCTTTCTCTGCAGTCTTTTGGGATCTGTCTCTCCTCCTTTCTCTGCAGTCTTTTGGGGTCTGTCTCTCCTCCTTTCTCTGCAGTCTTTTGGGGTCTGTCTCTCCACCTTTCTCTGCAGTCTTTTGGGGTCTGTCTCTCCTCCTTTCTCTGCAGTCTTTTGGGGTCTGTCTCTCCTCCTTTCTCTGCAGTCTTTTGGGGTCTGTCTCTCCTCCTTTCTCTGCAGTCTTTTGGGGTCTGTCTCTCCTCCTTTCTCTGCAGTCTTTTGGGGTCTGTCTCTCCTCCTTTCTCTGCAGTCTTTTGGGGTCTGTCTCTCCTCCTTTCTCTGCAGTCTTTTGGGGTCTGTCTCTCCTCCTTTCTCTGTAGTCTTTTGGGGTCTGTCTCTCCACCTTTCTCTGCAGTCTTTTGGGGTCTGTCTCTCCTCCTTTCTCTGCAGTCTTTTGGGGTCTGTCTCTCCTCCTTTCTCTGTAGTCTTTTGGGGTCTGTCTCTCCTCCTTTCTCTGCAGTCTTTTGGGGTCTGTCTCTCCTCCTTTCTCTGCAGTCTTTTGGGGTCTGTCTCTCCTCCTTTCTCTGCAGTCTTTTGGGGTCTGTCTCTCCAGCTTTGCACATCTAGAGGTGATATTTTGCACTCTCGCTCAGTGACATTGGATGGAGACGTCGGTGATCAGTAATTTTCACGTCTTGTCTCAGATTCTCGGAGATTTGGGTCTGGACGATGACTGCTCCGATCACACACAGGAATATGCTGTGCTCTAACCCTCCATTGGGGCTCTTACAGGATGTTGAGGGTTGTTGTCCTGCTGGAGGGTGAACCTACTCCCCAGTCTCAGGTCTTCTGCAGCCTCCTACAGGTTTTCCTCCAGGATTGTCCTTTAGGCTACGTTCATATTTGCGTTGTTGAGTGCTGCGTCGGCGACGCAACGCACAACGCACGCAAAAACGCAGCAAAACGTGTTTTGTGACGCATGCGTTCATTTTTATAGTGCAAAAAAAATGCAACAAGCAGCGTCCTCTGCGCCCTGACGCTTGCGCCCAAAAAACGCATGCGTTACAAAACGCATGTCCATGCGCCCCCCATGTTAAATATAGGGGCGCATGCGTCGCCGCAGTTGCGCCCGACGCACCGCTAATGTGAACGTAGCCTTAGCTCCATCCATCTTCCCATTGTCTCTGAGCAGATGGTGTTTTCAGGGTGACGTTCAGTGTTAGTTTTCCACCACACACAGCGTTTTACATTTATCCCAAAAGTTCTCCTTTGGTCTCATCTGACCAGAGCCCCTTTTTCCACATACTCGCTGCGTCCCTACATGGGACTTCTTAGGGTATGTGTCCACGTTCAGGATTGCATCTGGATTTGGTCAGGATTTTATGTCAGTATTTGTAGCCAAAACCAGGAGTGGGTGATAAATGCAGAAGTGGTGCAGATGTTTCTATTAGACTTTTCCTCTAATTGTTCCACTCCTGGTTTTGGCTACAAATACTGACATAAAATCCTGACCAAATCCTGATGCAATCCTGAACGTGGACACATACCCTTATGGATTTCATAAATGGCTTCTTTTTGCTATTTGCCATAAAGGCCAGATTTGTGGAGTTCGCAACTAATGGTTGTCCTGTGGACAGATTCTCCCCCTGAGCTGTGGATCTCCGCAGACCCTCCACAGCGACCATGGGCCTCTAGGCTGCTTCTCTACTTATTGCTCTCCTTGCTTGGGAGGTGGACGGCCATGTCTTAGTAGGTTTACAGTTGTGCCATACTCCTTCCATTTTAGGATGATGGATTGATGTTCTGTGAGAAGGTCGGAGCTTGGGCTATTTTTATAACCTAACCCTGCTTTAATCTTCTCCACCACTTTATCCCTGACCTATCTGGTGAGCTCCTTGGTTTTCATGATGCTATTTGATCCCTAATCAGAGATGGGTGGACCCCTGGATTTTCAGGTTTGATCGAACAGTTAAAAAAGTTCCGGTTGGGGTTCTAGAACAGTACTCTGACCCGAACCTGGACCCCATTCAGTTGAATCCCCCATTCAGTGTTTGTCATGCTGTCATATGCAGGAAAGCACGGCACACACTGCTTCTGATTGGCGGTAAAATCATTATCATAGTGAGATCCCTACTATCACAGTGAGAAATTTCTCCCTGTGATTTATTTAAATAATTACAAAATACAGTGTGAGGACCTCTCTATTCTTGATAAACAGCCTTGGTGAAGCTGACGGCTCAGGGTTGCAGCCCCCAGCTCTCAGTTTTGCCTAGCTGGTTATCAGAAATTCAGGGGAACCCACAGCATTTTTTTTGTATTATTTAATTAAAGCATCAGCGTCAACTGACGAATACTCCCATCATCCGCTCCTGCTCTCACTGTTATTAGCAGCAGCAGGTGTTGGCTGATTGGTGCAGTAGTCCTATCATCCAGTGACCAGAGGTAAACTTTATACCTCCGATCACAGCTGTGGGCTCATGCTGGCATTTGACAAGGAACCGCGGCTGTCTGACTGGCAGGGATGATTTTACCGCTGATCAGAAGCAGTGTTTGCTGCACTGTCAAGCACATGAAAGCGCGACAAACACCCGGTGTTCGGGGGTGTTTTCCTGGTGAAGTCCGTGTTCAGTGTTTCTGCCCGAACAGTAGGTGTCCGGTGCAGACGTTGAACTTTACTGTTCAGGTTCGCCCATCTCTATCTCTCATGTTCTCACACAAACCTCTGAGGCCTTCACAGAACAGCTGTAGTTTAAGGCTGGTTTCACACTTGCATTTTAAAACACATGCCTTTAAAAAAAAAAAACGCATGGTGAAAAAACGCATGTAAACGCGTGCAAACGCTGCGTTTTTTAGACGCATGCGTTTTTGCATGTGGTGAAAAATACGCGGCGTTGACGCGTTTACATGCGTTTTTTCATGCGTTTGCGTTTTTTAAACGCATGATGAGAAGTGTGTGACAGCTGCCAATCATCAAAATCAAGTAAAAAACCCACTATAAACAGAAATAGCTAGGGTTAGGGGTAGGGATCCTAACCCTAACCCTAAAGGAATCTTAACCCTACCCTAACCCTAGGGATCCTAACCCTACCCCTAACCCTAAAGGGATCCTAACCCTTAGGGTTAGGTGTAGGGTTAGGGGTAGGGTTAGGATCCCTAGGGGTAGGGTTAGGATCCCTTTAGGGTTAGGATTCCTTTATCACCTTTATGGTGGGGGTTGGCATATCAGTGTGTTTTCTGTTTTTTTTCTATAAAAACGCATGCGTTTTTAACGCAACCAAACGCATGTGCTTAAAAACGCATGCGTTTACATTGACAGCAATAGGTTTTTTTGCCGCAAAAAAAGCATGCATTTTTTGCGGCAAAAAAAGCCGCTAAAAATTACTACATGTTGCATTTCTGCAACACAACGCATGCATAGAAGACACATGCGGCTGCAAAAAGGGGCAAAACGCATGCAAAAAAACACATGCGTTTTTAATGTTAAGTATAGGAAAAAAAGCATGCTTTTTTTGCGCAAAAACGCAGCGGCAAAAAACGCAAATGTGAAACCAGCCTTACTGAGAGGAAATCACACCCACCAAGATGCAATGTACTAATTATGTGACTTCTGGAGGTGATTGGTTACTAAAGATTTTATTTAGGGGCATCAGACTACAGGGGGCTGAATACTAATGCACAATGTTCAGATTTATATTGGTAAAATAACTAGAAGACCTCGTATAATTTCCTTTACGCGTCATAAATACTTGTTACTTTGAAAATCCAATAAAGTATATTTACATTTGTGGGTGTAATGGGAAAGAACGTGGAAAAGTTTGTGGGGTATGAAAACTTTTGCAAGGCGCTATATACTGGCTGATTGTCGGCGGTAATAGGCGAGGAGCTGGTGCTGCACATACTGTGTATATTCCATGCATATTTCCATTTCTGCCGGTCCTTTTACACAACGCTCCCTCACATGCACCCTGCGTGGTTTCTATCTGCTCGACGTGGACGCCATCATGTGGGCGTTTTTCAGGGTCATCTTCATTGCCTTTTTCTGGGCGGATTTTCCTGCACGTTCCCTAATGACACTCTTTATAGTGTTGACAGGAATCGTCCGTCCTTCGCTGGTAACAAAATTAACTAATGAATTACTGGTTGAGCTGCGGTTGGCGCCGGTGACGCGGTTCATCCTCATTAGTTCCCGGCACCATTCAGTATTGACAGTAAATCTTCATGTTCTACAAGTTTAATCAACTTCTAACACATTTCTCGACAGGACATAAAAGGCTAAGAGTCGTCGATGGTGCGGCGTGGGCAGGGGACCAGGGCTAGGACTCCTGTGGGTCACTAATGTATGTGTGGTGGTGCCCTGAAGGCTTCTGACAACTTCAGAATGCCTGACACCGCGACCTTCCTACGGGTCGAGATGTCAGATGCAGCAGTACCAGAAGCCAGTCAGATATGGTCGCCTGGTGGTTATATCTGACAACCTGTGATATTTGTAGGAACAGCGGTTACAGATCTTTCTGCTCCATATTAGATCCTGCTGATTCATCCGTTGCTGTTCTCAACTTCAGAATAAATATTGGTTAGTTGATATATTTTACAAGTAAAGCTTCATCAGGTTACGTGCAAAGCTCCTGAGAAAGTGCCAACTACACGCTCTAAAGAACGATCATCTGCAGTCCTAGGTAGGAACCGCTCGCTGTTCACACCTTCAGGATTTTCAGCATCTTTTAGCCGCTTCAGATTTCCAAAGAAGTCAAGTGGTTACAAGAAGAGACCGCTCCAATCTTCAAGTGTTTTCCACCATGACAATGATCTATAATAGGAGCCACTGGGAAAGCTCAGTCCAGTATAGACTTCCCATGCACCAGTGATGAGTACGTGGTCTCCACCAGCTCCCGCTCCAATCTTCAGGTGTTTCCCACCATGACGATGATCTATAATAGGAGCCACTGGGAAAGCTCAGTCCACTATAGACTTCCCATGCACCAGTGATGAGTACATGGTCTCCACCAGCTCCCGCTCCAATCTTCAGGTGTTTCCCACCATGACGATGATCTATAATAGGAGCCACTGGGAAAGCTCAGTCCAGTATAGACTTCCCATGCACCAGTGATGAGTACGTGATCTCCACCAGCTTCTGCTCCAATCTTCAGGTGTTTCCCACCATGACGATGATCTATAATGGGAGCCACTGGGAAAGCTCAGTCCAGTATAGACTTCCCATGCACCAGTGATGAGTACGTGGTCTCCACCAGCTTCTGCTCCAATCTTCAAGTGTTTCCCACCATGACGATGATCTATAATGGGAGCCACTGGGAAAGCTCAGTCCAGTATAGACTTCCCATGCACCAGTGATGAGTACGTGGTCTCCACCAGCTTCTGCTCCAATCTTCAGGTGTTTCCCACCATGACGATGATCTATAATGGGAGCCACTGGGAAAGCTCAGTCCAGTATAGACTTCCCATGCACCAGTGATGAGTACGTGGTCTCCACCAGCTTCTGCTCCAATCTTCAGGTGTTTCCCACCATGACGATGATCTATAATGGGAGCCACTGGGAAAGCTCAGTCCAGTATAGACTTCCCATGCACCAGTGATGAGTACGTGGTCTCCACCAGCTCCCGCTCCAATCTTCAGGTGTTTCCCACCATGACGATGATCTATAATGGGAGCCACTGGGAAAGCTCAGTCCAGTATAGACTTCCCATGCACCAGTGATGAGTACGTGGTCTCCACCAGCTTCTGCTCCAATCTTCAGGTGTTTCCCACCATGACGATGATCTATAATGGGAGCCACTGGGAAAGCTCAGTCCAGTATAGACTTCCCATGCACCAGTGATGAGTACGTGGTCTCCACCAGCTTCTGCTCCAATCTTCAGGTGTTTCCCACCATGACGATGATCTATAATGGGAGCCACTGGGAAAGCTCAGTCCAGTATAGACTTCCCATGCACCAGTGATGAGTACGTGGTCTCCACCAGCTTCTGCTCCAATCTCCAGGTGTTTCCCACCATGACGATGATCTATAATAGGAGCCACTGGGGAAAGCTCAGTCCATTATAGACTTCCCATGCACCAGTGATGAGTACGTGGCCTTCACCAGCTCCAATAACAGCAGCAAATCCAAAGGTATCCAGGGAACCATAGACATGCTTATAAAAATCCAATTTATTTCAGAAGATTTAAAACAGAACAACAGTGAGAAGGAATAAATAGAGCAATGTTTCGGCCATCGTGAAAGTACTGAACTTTAGTGAACGCACTAAACGCAATGAGTAAGTTAGAGATTCTGATGACTATGCATATGGTCGTATGTATAACTAACTGACAGCACAAGTGATCAAGTACCAAGAGACATACAACTAGAGTCTATAACTATAGCTCTAATCCCATATTGCGTCCAGGAAGTACAGTACTAATTCAGATTCCAAGTTATCTTTATTGCCACCTGCAGGATGTCTTAATTGATGGATACAAAGTGTTGGGATTTAGAGACACGGGGGCATTCCTGACTATCGCTAACCCCCATGTGGTTCGACCTGAGGCAATTCACCAGGGCCCGGGAATTCCCATTGTCTTGGCGGGGGGTGTCCACAAATATATACAGCGAGCTTTAGTACGTTTGGATTATGGTTTTGGAGAAAAACTGTGTTGGATTGGAGTTATGGGAGGACTTCCTGCAGATATCCTCCTTGGAAATGACATTGGGCAGTTACAAAGTCATTTTGTGGGAGCAGAAGGTCCGTGGGCCTCTCACTCTTCTGAAAGAACAATTGGAGGGAGATATCGCAGATACCGGAACACCCATCATTCCCTATGTTCTAGAGTTCAGAGACCGTCTCGCCCAGCTAGCTACCTTGGCTAATGAACATCAGCGAACGGCCCAGTCCAGTCAAAAAGCCTGGTATGACCATAAAGCCAGGACCCGGGACTTTATGGATAACAAGTGCTCATGATTATTGCAACCCCGGCCACTGTACAAGGAACTATAAACTATTGAGCAATGTGGACTATAGTGAGCAGAGGTCTGTGTAGACCTCATAGTGTGCTCACTTATTATGAGGGGGGAGAGGTTGTGATGGTGGGATATGCTATGTATCAGTTTTGTGTATATTTATATTTTACTTATTTTCATGGTGTTCTCTTGTAGAAGGAGTTATTTGCGAATTGATGAATGGCTGTTGCTGCCATATGATATCAGCCCCATAGTATTGTATGTTAATGACATGTTGACCTAGCTTGTTGAAACAATGAGCCCCTGAGACCTTCCCCCTCCTGACCTGTGAATGAGGAGGAAGACTTGTAAATATCAGGGAGGTGAGACACAGATCAGTCCTGTGTGGAACCATGATGTGAAGACAGCATCTCAGAGAGAAAGAAGAGTTTATGGACTATGTGATCCTCTGTCTGCTGGATTGTTGGATTTTTATCCTGTAACTGAACTGCAATCGTGTTCTGGACTATTTTATCCTTTGTGTGGTGGATCATATATGGACCTTTCGTATTTTTGCCTAAATAAAGGTCTTGGGATTGTTCACTCTTCGCTGGCTCTGTTGATTGTGTGGTACCGGAAAAGGACCCCGTGGCACTGTCACATTGTGGAAGGATCATCTTTATTCTCATTTGCACAAGGAAAGACTAGAAGCAATGGGATGAAACTGAATGGGAGGAGACAGATTAGATATTAGAAAAAACTTTTCGACAGGTTGATCAATGAGTGGAACAGGCTGCCACGAGAGGTGGTGAGTTCTCCTTCCATGGAAGTCTTCAAACAGGGGCTGGACAGGCACTTGTCTTGGATGATTTAGTGAATCCTGCTTTGAGCAGGGGGTTGGACCAGATGACCCAGGAGGTCCCTTCCAACTCTACCATTCTATGATTCTGTTCCCTTCAATGGTAAATCCTTGGGTGTGAAATGTAAGAGTTGACTCCCACCACCTACAGCTGACAATAGCATTGAAACATACATTGATTTGGTTTCTAAAGAAGTAATTAATGTGGTTTACAAAAACCTCTTTACTAGTAAGGTCCAATTTTAGTGGGCAAGAACTTTTAGCATTGGGTAATCTCATGGAAGATGAATTCATTATTTGCAAACCAGCTGGCAAGGGTGGGGCCTTGGTAATTTAGGATCTGTAGGTCTATGTAAATGAGATTTCCAGGAAACTATCTGATAAGGAGGTATATGTCTGGTTGGATAAGGGTCCTAAATATGATATTCTGCTTGATATACTAGAGATCGCCTCCAAGACTTCTCCCGAATATCCCCCATCCTCTGGAACTCTCTGCCCCAACACGTCCGACTATCAACCACAGTCGGATCCTTCAGACGGAACCTGAAAACTCATCTCTTCAGGAAAGCCTACAGCCTGCACTGACACCGCTGCTGCCTCATCACTATCGAAGCTACCGCCTCACCAACACCGGAGCTACCGCCTCACCGACACCGGAGCTACCGCCTCACCGACACCGGAGCTACCGCCTCACCAACACCGGAGCTACCGCCTCACCAACACCGGAGCTCCTGCAACCCTCAACCTACTGTCTCCTTCCCCATAATCCTGTAGAATGTAAGCCCGCAAGGGCAGGGTCCTCGCCCCTCTGTATCAGTCCGTCATTGTTAGTTTGTTTACTGTATGTGATATTTGTAATTTGTATGTAACCCCTTTCTCATGTACAGCACCATGGAATCAATGGTGCTATATAAATAAATAATAATAATAATAATAATAGTTAATGGAGCAAGGACAAAACAGTTGATTGATGATGACCTTAGGGTTGTCTTTAATCAAGAATGTCCTATCATCCCTTTTCTCTATACACTCCTAAAGATTCATATGGGGCTGAAAAATCCACCAGGCCCATCCATGGTGGCAGGCACAGAATCTATCCTCAGTTCCTTATCAATTTTTCTTGACAGAGTTTTGAGACATTATGTACCAAAACATATGTCCTTTGTTTTGGATATGCAAGATTTTATCAATGTACTTAAAATGGTTGATCCCGCTGACAATGCACATTTGGTGTCTATTGATGTCTGTCATTTATAGACTTCCATAGACGACGATGATGGACTTTGTGCCATTGCGGATGTATTAAAAAATAATCAAGTACCGACGCTACAGATAAATTTCATCTTGGACTTACTGAGGATTGTACTGTACCGTAATTACTTTATATTCCAGGATCATTTTTATGGACAGCGACAGGGGACCGCAATGGGCACAAATGTCACGCCCATTTACACTAATTTGTTTGTTGCTTAGTTTTATGAAGAGGTAAGCTATAGACTGGACCACGGTGAGTCATTGGACGTGGTATATCTCGATTTTTCCAAAGCGTTTGATACCGTGCCGCACAAGAGGTTGGTACACAAAATGAGAATGCTTGGTCTGGGGGAAAATGTGTGTAAATGGGTTAGTAACTGGCTTAGTGATAGAAAGCAGAGGGTGGTTATAAATGGTATAGTCTCTAACTGGGTCGCTGTGACCAGTGGGGTACCGCAGGGGTCAGTATTGGGACCTGTTCTCTTCAACATATTCATTAATGATCTGGTAGAAGGTTTACACAGTAAAATATCGATATTTGCAGATGATACAAAACTATGTAAAGCAGTTAATACAAGAGAAGATAGTATTCTGCTACAGATGGATCTGGATAAGTTGGAAACTTGGGCTGAAAGGTGGCAGATGAGGTTTAACAATGATAAATGTAAGGTTATACACATGGGAAGAGGGAATCAATATCACCATTACACACTGAACGGGAAACCACTGGGTAAATCTGACAGGGAGAAGGACTTGGGGATCCTAGTTAATGATAAACTTACCTGGAGCAGCCAGTGCCAGGCAGCAGCTGCCAAGGCAAACAGGATCATGGGGTGCATTAAAAGAGGTCTGGATACACATGATGAGAGCATTATACTGCCTCTGTACAAATCCCTAGTTAGACCGCACATGGAGTACTGTGTCCAGTTTTGGGCACCGGTGCTCAGGAAGGATATAATGGAACTAGAGAGAGTACAAAGGAGGGCAACAAAATTAATAAAGGGGATGGGAGAACTACAATACCCAGATAGATTAGCGAAATTAGGATTATTTAGTCTAGAAAAAAGACGACTGAGGGGCGATCTAATAACCATGTATAAGTATATAAGGGGACAATTCAAATATCTCGCTGAGGATCTGTTTATACCAAGGAAGGTGACGGGCACAAGGGGGCATTCTTTGCGTCTGGAGGAGAGAAGGTTTTTCCACCAACATAGAAGAGGATTCTTTACTGTTAGGGCAGTGAGAATCTGGAATTGCTTGCCTGAGGAGGTGGTGATGGCGAACTCAGTCGAGGGGTTCAAGAGAGGCCTGGATGTCTTCCTGGAGCAGAACAATATTGTATCATACAATTATTAGGTTCTGTAGAAGGACGTAGATCTGGGGATTTATTATGATGGAATATAGGCTGAACTGGATGGACAAATGTCTTTTTTCGGCCTTACTAACTATGTTACTATGTTACTATGTTACTATGATGAAGCATCTGTGTACCGCAGCAAACTTTTTCTAGTAAATTGTTTCATTTGGCTGCGGTACATAGACAACATTTTCTCTGTGTTGACTGGAGATGTAGTCTCTTTTCAATCCTTTTTTCATTTTCTTAATGAACAGCACCCTACACTACGGTGAAGTTTTAGTGACACAGAATTAAGCTTTCTAGACACCTTGGTTTATAGGGGAGAGGGGTCAATATGTATATGGATTTATTTGTTAATCCAACTGGCAAAAATTAATGGTTATGCTTTGATAGAAGCTTTCGCCACATACATACCACTCACCTAGCTTTTCCCATGTATATCAATGTTCACCCAGCTTTTCTCATACATATCACTATTTACTTATCATGTAGCAATAGTAAGCACGGCACTCTTGGCTTCTTAGAGGTGCACTAGTTAGGTATCCAACCCGTCAAATATAGGCAATAGAATACTAGGCACTCAGGAGATATTTTTGCAAGGTGAGAAGTGAACAATTCGTTTATTCAGTGCATCCAGCTCAACAATAAACGTTTTCGGTCTAATCACAAGACCTTCATCAGACACAGTTTTTGGATTACTGAAATATACATGTAAAAATACAAGAAATTCTGTTTAGACAAAATACAAAATACATGATGCACAGTGTAAATACAGGCGTACAACATTCTGCTTGGAAGAATAAAATACATCACTTGAAATGTGACAGACAACGACCGTGGCGGACTAAGTAGAATCGGCCTGGTGTTCCGTGGGTCGTGAGCCTGGTTCAGGAGATGCTATGGACTGTGAACGTGTATAGGAAAGAAAGGTTTGTCAAATGATGGTATCGAGTCCCAGTGAAAGGACGACCTGAAAGGGTTGTAAAAAGACCGTCCCCTAAATAGAAGAAGGATACAGCGAATGAGGTGGCCCGATGTACGGGGTCACAGAACTAAGGTGCAGGGTGAGGTGCCTACAACACAAAGACAAGAGCACATAAAAAAACACATAGTAATACCATATATCAGATATCATGCAAGGCAACTGAGCGTAGAGCCCTTATAGGCGTACTATCCGTGAGTGTGACCACCATGAAGCTATATGTAACGATACTGGATCTATAGATACAGTCCCTCAGTGCAGTACATAAAACCGGGATAGTAGAGAGCCCCCCCATATGTACAACCCCCAGGATACCTGGAAGCCACGAAAGTTATATGTGGGCCCACATGGGTGCCAACATCGGACGGAGCCCGGGAGGGAAGCGCCTAGGAGAAATAGGGTAAACGGAGGTAAAAGGGAGGTAAAAATGGAGATAAAATACAGGGCACCGCGCCTAACGCAGGCTAAGTGGCTAACAGCAGGAGGGCCCCCCTGTATGAAAACTATGGCAGTTACCTGGAACAGTATGTAGGTACGGTGACTGAGCGCTGCTGAAAGGCGAGACACTCGCAATGGTGATAGCGCTGTGGAGAGAGGGAGCAGGAAAAGGTAACCATACTGAGGAGAATACAAGAAGAGGGAAGGGGAGGGAAAAAGGGGACGAGGGGCAAGCATAGCTAGAAGAGGGCGCTGCTGTACCTTGTGTGCTCAGAGGGCATCGGCGCCGTGCAGGAGGAGACACTATCTCTCGGGGCTGCTGGGAGGTAGCGGCATTTCCGGGTTTAAGTGCCCGCCGTCTGGAGACCAGCTGACGTGCTGCGTCATAGGATCACATGAACGGCGCCACCCGCGCATGTGCAAAAGGGGGAAAGCCCTGGGAGGAATGTCGCAGAATGGGGCGCCTGCGCAGAGTAGCTAGGTATAGAAAAGACTATGTCTGTAAGAATAGAGGCCATATGCCGAAGGAGCTGTGGCGCAGGATGTATAAGAAGAGAGGATGGAGTTGCAGCATGGTGCTGGGGGCTGGACAGGGCTGAGGGCAGGTGCTGCAGAATAATCCGAGCAGTGGCAGGGATAACCGAACTGAGTAAAAAAAGGTCCCTAACTAGGTGGTCACATCGGAACAACATATAGAGAACAGACTAACACTCTATATGGAAAAAGGGCATCATGTAGCAATACTATACCATGTGAGGACAGACAGATCAGTGCTCGGTGCGTGGGGTACACCTAACGGTTCTGTAAAGGAAGAGACGTGAGACAGTTAAGAACAAGGCCTACATATTTAAACACGGTCAATGTACATAACCAACAAGATAAAAACATGTACACAGTATATTACAAAAAGGCTGAAACATCATAGTCCCTATTTAATCCCTTTGGTTCTAGGGTCTGCAAAGTATAAATCCAGTATGCCTCCCTTTTCTGGAGCATTTTAATGCGGTTTTGACCCCTTCTAGGGATATCTACCTGTTCTAACACCTGGAACCGGAGTTGGGCGATATTATGGTTCTTTTCGGAAAAATGGAATGGTAGGGGGAGGTGCGTCTTATTACATCGGATGGTTGACTTATGTTGGGCTACCCTATCCCTCACTGTTTGTGTGGTCTCACCCACGTAGGCCAAGCCGCAAGGGCATTTGATAAGGTATACCACGAATGTTGACTCACAGGTGTAGAAGCCCTTTATGGGAATAGCCTTACCCGTTTGAGGATGAAAAACAGAGGGACCCTTCTGTACATTGCTGCACTGTAGACAATTTAGGCAGGGGAATGTGCCTCGTCTCTGAGTATGGAGGAAAGTTTGTTTAGGGACCAAGGTACCCGGGCCAACGTCTGCCTTGACTAACCTGTCCTTCAGGTTCCTAGCTCGCTTAAAACATGACAGGAATGGCAATTTGAACTCTGTAATGTTAGGATAACTTTTGGTGAGAATATTCCAGTGTCTCCGGATGGTTGACTGTACCAGGCCGGAGAACGGGTGAAAAGTAGAGACAAAGGGAATTCTTTTTGAATCGTCCTTGGGTCTGCTATTTGACATATTGCGTTTGGCCTCCGTTAGTACCCCATGAGGATACCCCCTGTCAGTAAATTTATGTACCATCTCATTGAGTCTTGTTTTTTTTAAGCTTTCATCGGAGACTATCCTGTCGACCCTATGGAACTGTGATTTAGGAATAGAGTTCTTAATGGAGGGTGGGTGGCAGCTAGTGAAATGTAGTAGGCCATTGCGGTCCGTGGGTTTGGTGTATAAGTCAATCGCCAAATAACCACCCCTCTCTTTATAGATTAAGGTGTCCAGAAAGCTGATCCTGTGTGTATCCTGTTGTATGGAGAATTTGAGTTCAGGCCAGATACCATTAATGTGTTGGTCAAACGATAGGAGTGATTCCATAGGACCGTCCCAGATGCAGAATATATCGTCGATATATCTCCGCCACATCCTGCAGTGAGCCATGAATAAGGGATGATTATAAACGAAATCCTGTTCAAAAATCGCCATGTACGCTACGGCGTACGGGGGCGCTACGTTCGCACCCATTGCAGTGCCTTGTTGTTGAGCATAAAAGGTGTCCTGGAACATAAAGTAATTATCTCTAAGCACCAGGCCCAAAAGGTCGGCACAGAGGTGACGGATTTTGATATCTACATTGTTGTCACATAAGAGTCGATCTGTAGCTGCTAAGCCTTTCTCATGGACTATCGATGTATACAGGCTGTTGACATCCCAGGTAATCAAAAGGGAAGTGGGGGAAATGGGGCCTAAAGATCTAATAATCTGAATGAAGTCATTGGTATCCAGTAAGAAAGAGCGGGTAGTTTTAACTAACGGCGTAAGAATTTTCTCCAGTACCATAGAGAGGGGTGATAGGACCGAATCAGTCAGGGATACTATAGGTCGTCCAGGTGGTTTGACTAGTCTTTTATGTATTTTAGGCAGAACATAAAAAATAGGAGTAATGGGATCCCTTTTGATGAGGAAATCTCTCATTTTACTATCAATAGTGCCTGCTTGAAAATGGAAGTCTACGACCGGTGCGATTTTTTGGACCAACTGGTTCAAAGGGTTGTGTGGTATTACTTTGTACACCGTAGTATCACCCAGTTGTCTAAATTCCTCCTCAAGATAGTCAGACCTATCCATAACCACCGTCGCCCCACCCTTGTCTGCTGGTTTAATTATCAAAGATTTGTCCGATGCAAGTTGCTCCAGTGAGAGTCTCTCTGCATGAGTGAGATTGGTGTGAAACTGGAACTTCCCCCGATCCATCTCACGAGTCAATGTGTGAATATCTCTCTCGACGAGGGAAACGAAGGTTTCCACTGGTGGATTTGACCGCGGTGGCATGTACGAGCTATGAGTCCGTAGCCCCAGATCACGGAGTTCAAGTAAGGTCTTGTCCTGCCTTGAAGAATTTGGTACGGCAGGTTGTTCTGAGAAATGTAAACGCAATCTAATGTTGCGATAGAACCTCTGGAGGTCCATGTTGAGTTTACCTCCCTTTTACCTCCGTTTACCCTATTTCTCCTAGGCGCTTCCCTCCCGGGCTCCGTCCGATGTTGGCACCCATGTGGGCCCACATATAACTTTCGTGGCTTCCAGGTATCCTGGGGGTTGTACATATGGGGGGGCTCTCTACTATCCCGGTTTTATGTACTGCACTGAGGGACTGTATCTATAGATCCAGTATCGTTACATATAGCTTCATGGTGGTCACACTCACGGATAGTACGCCTATAAGGGCTCTACGCTCAGTTGCCTTGCATGATATCTGATATATGGTATTACTATGTGTTTTTTTATGTGCTCTTGTCTTTGTGTTGTAGGCACCTCACCCTGCACCTTAGTTCTGTGACCCCGTACATCGGGCCACCTCATTCGCTGTATCCTTCTTCTATTTAGGGGACGGTCTTTTTACAACCCTTTCAGGTCGTCCTTTCACTGGGACTCGATACCATCATTTGACAAACCTTTCTTTCCTATACACGTTCACAGTTCATAGCATCTCCTGAACCAGGCTCACGACCCACGGAACACCAGGCCGATTCTACTTAGTCCGCCACGGTCGTTGTCTGTCACATTTCAAGTGATGTATTTTATTCTTCCAAGCAGAATGTTGTACGCCTGTATTTACACTGTGCATCATGTATTTTGTATTTTGTCTAAACAGAATTTCTTGTATTTTTACATGTATATTTCAGTAATCCAAAAACTGTGTCTGATGAAGGTCTTGTGATTAGACCGAAAACGTTTATTGTTGAGCTGGATGCACTGAATAAACGAATTGTTCACTTCTCACCTTGCAAAAATATCTCCTGAGTGCCTAGTATTCTATTGCCACTATTTACTTATCATTCACCATATACATCACTGTCCACCTAGTATTATCATATACATCATTATCAACCCAGCCTTCCCCATACACATCACTATTCATCCATCATTCTTCATACACATCACAGTCCACTCAGCTTTTCCCATATACATCACCATCTACCTAGCCTTCTCCATATACAATGCTAGTGCTATACACCTATCGTCCACCCAACTTTTGCCACATACATCACCATCCGCCCAGCTTTTCCCATCCAAAGATTGGATTTTTTCTTAGGATCTATATGGTGCCTCTATACTTGCTGGATTAAATGTGTCAGCTGTATAGACGCCTGGGCATCTTTTCAGTGTTTCCCCATTTTAGACCTGTTGGTGTCTTCACTACAAAATTAGTGTGTTTTTGCCAAGATAACAAATATATTAGAGCTCCGGACAAGAAAGAAGAGAGTTCAGTGATATAAATGGCAGCAGAAATAACAGCTAAAACTTGTGCACAGAAGTTCCACGAGGCGATTAGATTGGTGGAGAATCTTCTAAAAATCACCAAACGGTCAAACAAATAAACTCCTGAGGAAATATTTCTGGTTTTCTAGATTTTGATTTTATGGGTCAAGGAACCGTTTTCTAGGATTCCGGGTTAATACTCGAATCTTGGTCAATAAGTAAGCATCTTGATATATCGGAGTCTCGTGAAAACTGGCAAGGAACATCTCTTCTTGTTCATCGTGCTCCTGGCGCTCAGCGCACACAAATCAAAATCCAGGCCAAGTGGCTCCTCCTTGCCAAGTTGGCCGAGGGCACCGGTCATCTGGCGTCCCGCAAGTATCTTCATGTGGAGTTTACATTTAACCCCAATACGTTCACCAAGAAATGAATGAATATGGTGGAGAGCGGCTTCTTCTCCATGTAGCAGTGTGTGACCAAAGCATCAGATGTGATTGAAGATTTGCAGGATTAAGCATGGACTTGGGGATTTGGGGCACATATTGTCCATAAGACATGACCACCATCCTTGTTGCTTACTTCTGATATCCTGTATTCTGTGAGGAAGCCTAGAAGCAAAGACGTGCAGGCTCCTCCAAGTGAGGACTCGATGTAGCCACCCTCCAATGAAACATGAGGGTCCCTGGCAAGGGCAGTGTTATAGTAGTTATATTCTTGTATATAGGGGCAGTGTTATAGTAGTTATATTCTTGTACATAGGAGCAGTATTATAGTAGTTATATTCTTGTACATAGGAGCAGTATTATAGTAGTTATATTCTTGTGTATAGGGGCCAGTATTATAGTAGTTATATTCTTGTACATAGGAGCAGTATTATAGTAGTTATATTCTTGTACATAGGGGCAGTGTTATAGTAGTTATATTCTTGTGTATAGGGGCCAGTATTATAGTAGTTATATTCTTGTACATAGGAGCAGTATTATAGTAGTTATATTCTTGTACATAGGAGCAGTATTATAGTAGTTATATTCTGGTACATAGGGGCAGTGTTATAGTAGTTATATTCTTGTGTATAGGGGCCAGTATTATAGTAGTTATATTCTTGTACATAGGAGCAGTATTATAGTAGTTATATTCTTGTACATAGGAGCAGTATTATAGTAGTTATATTCTTGTACATAGGGGCAGTATTATAGTAGTTATATTCTTGTACATAGGAGCAGTATTATAGTAGTTATATTCTTGTACATAGGGGCAGTATTATAGTAGTTATATCCTTGTACATAGGGGCAGTGTTATAGTAGTTATATTCTTGTACATAGGGGCAGTATTATAGTAGTTATATTCTTGTACATAGGGGCAGAATTATAGTAGTTATATTCTTGTACATAGCAGCAGTATTATAGTAGTTATATTCTTGTACATAGGAGCAGTATTATAGTAGTTATATTCTTGTACATAGGGGCAGTATTATAGTAGTTATATTCTTGTACATAGGGGCAGTATTATAGTAGTTATATTCTTGTACATAGGAGCAGTATTATAGTAGTTATATTCTTGTGTATAGGATCAGTATTATAGTAGTTATATTCTTGTACATAGGGGCAGTATTATAGTAGTTATATTCTTGTACATAGGGGCAGTATTATAGTAGTTATATCCTTGTACATAGGGGCAGTGTTATAGTAGTTATATTCTTGTATATAGGGGCAGAATTATAGTAGCTATATTCTTGTACATAGCAGCAGTATTATAGTAGTTATATTCTTGTACATAGGAGCAGTATTATAGTAGTTATATTCTTGTACATAGGGGCAGTATTATAGTAGTTATATTCTTGTACATAGGGGCAGTATTATAGTAGTTATATTCTTGTACACAGGAGCAGTATTATAGTAGTTATATTCTTGTGTATAGGAGCAGTATTATAGTAGTTATATTCTTGTACATAGGGGCAGTATTATAGTAGTTATATTCTTGTACATAGGGGCAGTATTATAGTAGTTATATTCTTGTACATAGGAGCAGTATTATAGTAGTTATATTCTTGTACATAGGAGCAGTATTATAGTAGTTATATTCTTGTACATAGGAGCAGTATTATAGTAGTTATATTCTTGTGTATAGGATCAGTATTATAGTAGTTATATTCTTGTGTATAGGATCAGTATTATAGTAGTTATATTCTTGTACATAGGAGAAGTATTATAGTAGTTATATTCTTGTACATAGGAGCAGTATTATAGTAGATATATTCTTGTACATAGGAGCAGTATTATAGTAGTTATATTCTTGTACATAGGAGCAGTATTATAGTAGTTATATTCTTGTGTATAGGATCAGTATTATACTAGTTATATTCTTGTACATAGGAGGAGTATTATAGTAGTTATATTCTTGTATATAGGGGCAGTATTATAGTAGTTATATTCTTGTACATAGGAGCAGTATTATAGTAGTTATATTCTTGTACATAGGAGCAGTATTATAGTAGTTATATTCCTGTACATAGGATCAGTATTATAGTAGTTATATTCTTGTACATAGGAGCAGTATTATAGTAGTTATATTCTTGTACATAGGAGCAGTATTATAGTAGTTATATTCTTGTGTATAGGATCAGTATTATAGTAGTTATATTCTTGTGTATAGGATCAGTATTATAGTAGTTATATTCTTGTACATAGCAGCAGTATTATAGTAGTTATATTCTTGTACATAGGAGCAGTATTATAGTAGTTATATTCTTGTACATAGGAGCAGTATTATAGTAGTTATATTCTTGTGTATAGGATCAGTATTATAGTAGTTATATTCTTGTACATAGGAGTAGTATTATAGTAGTTATATTCTTGTACATAGGGGCAGTATTATAGTAGTTATATTCTTGTACATAGGAGCAGTATTATAGTAGTTATATTCTTGTACATAGGAGCAGTATTATAGTAGTTATATTCTTGTACATAGGAGCAGTATTATAGTAGTTATATTCCTGTACATAGGATCAGTATTATAGTAGTTATATTCTTGTACATAGGGGCAGTATTATAGTAGTTATATTCTTGTACATAGGAGCAGTATTATAGTAGTTATATTCTTGTACATAGGAGCAGTATTATAGTAGTTATATTCTTGTACATAGGAGCAGTATTATAGTAGTTATATTCTTGTGTATAGGATCAGTATTATAGTAGTTATATTCTTGTGTATAGGATCAGTATTATAGTAGTTATATTCTTATACATAGGAGAAGTATTATAGTAGTTATATTCTTGTACATAGCAGCAGTATTATAGTAGTTATATTCTTGTACATAGGAGCAGTATTGTAGTAGTTATATTCTTGTACATAGGAGCAGTATTATAGTAGTTATATTCTTGTGTATAGGATCAGTATTATAGTAGTTATATTCTTGTACATAGGAGCAGTATTATAGTAGTTATATTCTTGTACATAGGGGCAGTATTATAGTAGTTATATTCTTGTACATAGGGGCAGTATTATAGTAGTTATATTCTTGTACATAGGAGCAGTATTATAGTAGTTATATTCCTGTACATAGGGGCAGTATTATAGTAGTTATATTCTTGTGTATAGGAGCAGTATTATAGTAGTTATATTCTTGTACATAGGGGCAGTATTATAGTAGTTATATTCTTGTACATAGGGGCAGTATTATAGTAGTTATATTCTTGTACATAGGAGCAGTATTATAGTAGTTATATTCTTGTACATAGGATCAGTATTATAGTAGTTATATTCTTGTACATAGGAGCAGTATTGTAGTAGTTATATTCTTGTACATAGGAGCAGTATTATAGTAGTTATATTCTTGTGTATAGGAGCAGTATTATAGTAGTTATATTCTTGTACATAGGAGCAGTATTATAGTAGTTATATTCTTGTGTATAGGAGCAGTATTATAGTAGTTATATTCTTGTGTATAGGAGCAGTATTATAGTAGTTATATTCTTGTACATAGGAGCAGTATTATAGTAGTTATATTCTTGTGTATAGGGGCAGTATTATAGTAGTTATATTCTTGTACATAGGGGCAGTATTATAGTAGTTATATTCTTGTGTATAGGAGCAGTATTATAGTAGTTATATTCTTGTACATAGGGGCAGTATTATAGTAGTTATATTCTTGTACATAGGAGCAGTATTATAGTAGTTATATTCTTGTATATAGGAGCAGTATTATAGTAGTTATATTCTTGTACATAGGAGCAGTATTATAGTAGTTATATTCCTGTACATAGGATCAGTATTATAGTAGTTATATTCTTGTACATAGGAGCAGTATTATAGTAGTTATATTCTTGTACATAGGAGCAGTATTATAGTAGTTATATTCTTGTGTATAGGATCAGTATTATAGTAGTTATATTCTTGTACATAGGATCAGTATTATAGTAGTTATATTCTTGTACATAGGAGCAGTATTATAGTAGTTATATTCTTGCACATAGGGGCAGTATTATAGTAGTTATATTCTTGTACATAGGAGCAGTATTATAGTAGTTATATTCTTGTCTATAGGAGCAGTATTATAGTAGTTATATTCTTGTATATAGGGGCAGTATTATAGTAGTTATATTCTTGTATATAGGGGCAGTATTATAGTAGTTATATTCTTGTGTATAGGATCAGTATTATAGTAGTTATATTCTTGTACATAGGAGCAGTATTATAGTAGTTATATTCTTGTGTATAGGATCAGTATTATAGTAGTTATATTCTTGTGTATAGGATCAGTATTATAGTAGTTATATTCTTGTACATAGGAGCAGTATTATAGTAGTTATATTCTTGTGTATAGGATCAGTATTATAGTAGTTATATTCTTGTGTATAGGATCAGTATTATAGTAGTTATATTCTTGTACATAGGAGCAGTATTATAGTAGTTATATTCTTGCACATAGTGGCAGTATTATAGTAGTTATATTCTTGTACATAGGAGCAGTATTATAGTAGTTATATTCTTGTGTATAGGATCAGTATTATAGTAGTTATATTCTTGTACATAGGAGCAGTATTATAGTAGTTATATTCTTGTACATAGGGGCAGTATTATAGTAGTTATATTCTTGTACATAGGGGCAGTATTATAGTAGTTATATTCTTGTACATAGGAGCAGTATTATAGTAGTTATATTCTTGTACATAGGAGCAGTATTATAGTATTTATATTTTTGTACATAGGAGCAGTATTATAGTAGTTATATTCTTGTACATAGGAGCAGTATTATAGTAGTTATATTCTTGTACATAGGAGCAGTATTATAGTAGCTATATTCTTGTACATAGGAGCAGTATTATAGTAGTTATATTCTTGTACATAGGGGCAGTATTATAGTAGTTATATTCTTGTACATAGTGACAGTATTATAGTAGTTATATTCTTGTATATAGGGGCAGTATTATAGTAGTTATATTCTTGTACATAGGGGCAGTATTATAGTAGTTATGTTCTTGTACATAGGGGGCAGTATTATAGTTGTTATATTCTTGTACATAGGAGCAGTATTATAGTAGTTATATCCTTGTACATAGGGGCAGTATTATAGTAGTTATATTCTGGTACATAGGAGCAGTATTATAGTAGTTATATTCTGGTACATAGGAGCAGTATTATAGTAGATATATTCTGGTACATAGGGGCAGTATTATAGTAGTTATATTCTTGTACATAGGGGCAGTATTATAGTAGTTATATTCTTGTACATAGAGGCAGTATTATAGTAGTTATATTCTTGTACATAGGGGCAGTATTATAGTAGTTATATTCTTGTACATAGTGACAGTATTATAGTAGTTATATTCTTGTATATAGGGGCAGTATTATAGTAGTTATATTCTTGTATATAGGAGCAGTATTATAGTAGTTATATTCTTGTACATAGGAGCAGTATTATAGTAGTTATATTCTTGTACATAGGAGCAGTATTATAGTAGTTATTTTCTTGTACATAGGAGCAGTATTATAGTAGTTATATTCTTGTACATAAGGGCAGTATTATAGTAGATAAATTCTTGTATATAGGAGCAGTATTATAGTAGTTATATTCTTGTACATAGGGGCAGTATTATAGTAGTTATATTCTTGTACATAGGAGCAGTATTATAGTAGTTATATTCTTGTACACAGGGGCAGTATTATAGTAGTTATATTCTTGTATATAGGAGCAGTATTATAGTAGTTATATTCTTGTATATAGGGGGCAAGTATTATAGTAGTTATATTCTTGTACATAGGAGCAGTATTATAGTAGTTATGTTCTTGTACACAGGGGCAGTATTATAGTAGTTATATTCTTGTATATAGGAGCAGTATTATAGTAGTTATATTCTTGTACATAGGAGCAGTATTATAGCAGTTATATTCTTGTACATAGGGGGCAGTATTATAGTAGTTATATTCTTGTACATAGAGGCAGTATTATAGTAGTTATATTCTTGTACATAGGAGCAGTATTATAGTAGTTATATTCTTGTACATAGGGGTAGTATTATAGTAGTTATATTCTTGTACATAGGGGCAGTATTATAGTAGTTATACTCTTGTACATAGGAGCAGTATTATAGTAGTTATATTCTTGTACATAGGGGCAGTATTATAGTAGTTATATTCTTGTACATAGGGGGCAGTATTATAGTAGTTATATTCTTGTACATAGGAGCAGTATTATAGTAGTTATATCCTTGTACATAGGGGCAGTATTATAGTAGTTATATTCTGGTACATAGGAGCAGTATTATAGTAGTTATATTCTGGTACATAGGAGCAGTATTATAGTAGTTATATTCTGGTACATAGGGGCAGTATTATAGTAGTTATATTCTTGTACATAGGAGCAGTATTATAGTAGTTATATTCTTGTACATAGGAGCAGTATTATAGTAGTTATATTCTTCTACATAGGGGCAGTATTATAGTAGTTATATTCTTGTACATAGGAGCAGTATTATAGTAGTTATATTCCTGTACATAGGGGGCAGTATTATAGTAGTTATATTCCTGTACATAGGGGGCAGTATTATAGTAGTTATATTCTTGTACATAAGAGCAGTATTATAGTAGTTATTTTCTTACACATGGGGTAGTATTGTATTGGTGTATAATTTTAACAAGGTGACACTGACATTTTATAAAAGAAACAACCTTTTTCTTCTGTCTGCACTTTGATGATGAGAATTTCATTTCTGTGACCTCATTTTGCTTTTTAATTTTCTATAAAACCTTAGTGTAATAAATATTTATTTTATGCTTTTTGCTGTTTGGTTCTATACAATGTGTTTATGGGGACACTCCAGGTTTACATCTTTGTGCGCGTACAAGTCTTTTCACTTAATTTAGCCTTTTAATTAATTGGCTGTTTTCCACATTCGTTATCCTCTGTGCTCAGGCTCCCGTGCACGGTGGGTTGTCAGTTGCCTTGTGGAGGTTACATCTCTGCTCCCATGGCCGTGCCCTCGGTTTTGAGAGGCTGTAAATTAAGAAATATTTCATCATGAAGTAAATGACCATGAAATGATTTCCTTTGTAATTTTTGCGGTTTGTCTCTACTACAGTTAACAAGAAAAACATTGTTTGTGGCTGATGATGCATAACCCTCTGACGTATTGTGTAGACATAGCACTGCACACTGCAGACATATTTACATATAAGAGACGGCCACGAATGTGAAATCCTGGTATATGGTTGCCATTAAAGGGAACCTGTCACCCTCAAAATCGATGGTGAGGTAAGCCCACCGTCATCAGGGCTTATCTCCAGCATTCTGTAATGCATTCTGTAATGTTGTAGATAAGCCGCCGATGTATCCTGAAAGAGGAGAAAAAGAGGTTATATTATACTCACCCAGGGGCGGTCCTGCTTCGATGGGTGTCTCAGGTCCGGAACAGCGCCTCCCATCTTCATTCCATGACGTCCTCTTCTGGTCTTCACGCTGCGGCTCTGGCGTACTGATCTGTCCTGTTGAGGGCAGAGCAAAGTACTGCAGTGCGCAGGCGCCGAAAAGGTCAGAGAGGCCCGGCGCCTGCGCACTGCAGTACTTTCCTCTGCCCTCAACAGGACAGATAAAGTACGCCTGCGCAGGAGCCTTGGCGTGAAGACCAGAAGAGGACATCATGGAATGAAGATAGGAGGTGCCGGAGCGGACCTGAGACACCCATTTGACGGGACCGCAGTGGGCCCGCCCCTGGGTGAGTATAATCTAACCTCTTTTTCTCACCTTTCAGGATACATCGGGGGCTTATCTACAGCGTTACAGAATGCATTACACAATGCTGGAGATAAGCCCTTGATGACTGTGAGCTTACCTCACCATCGATTTTGGGAGTGACAGGTTCCCTTTAACGTCTATGTGAGACAACTTTTGTGGGTAATCGTTACTGCTAAATGGAAAATCCGTCTCAATTTCGTTCCATCTTATTCCTCATGATTTGAGACTGTCTCACAGGGAAGGGGTTGGGAATGACTTCAGAAGCTAGCACAAGGAGTCTTTGCTTAATTTTTGTTGTAGGTCCCCCTCTCACCTGGGGACAATCTTGGGTTGACTTTTTGTCATTGAGATCCCCCCCTCACCTGGGGACAAACTTGGGTTGACGTCTTGTTGAGGACCCCCTGTCACCTGTGGACAATCTTGGGTTGACTTCTTGTCGTTCACGTCCCCCAATCACCTGGGGACAATCTTCGGTTGACTTCTTGTCGTTGAGGCCCCCTCTCACCTGGGAACAATCTTGGGTTGACTTCTTGTCGTTGAGGTCCACCGCTCACCTGGGGACAATCTTGGGTTGACTTCTTGTCGTTGAGGTCCCCCGCTCACTTGGGGACAATCTTGGGTTGACTTCTTGTCGTTGAGGTTCCCTCCCTCACCTGGGGACAATCTTGGGTTGACTTCTTGTCGTTGAGGTCCCCCGCTCACCTAGGGACAATTTTGGGTTGACTTTTTCTCGTTGAGGTCCCCCCCTCACCTGGGGACAATCTTGGGTTGACTTGTCATTTTACGTGACCCTGTCACCTGGGGACAATCTTGGGTTGACTTCTTGTCGTTGAGGTCCCCCGCTCACCTGGGGACAATCTTGGGTTGACTTCTTGTCGTTAAGATTATTGAGTACACCTACTGATTGCTCTTCCTTTATTTCGGCAGCTCCAAGAAGATGGCATCATCATACTGTTCGTTCATCATTGTTGCTATTTTGCTTGTAATACTCCTGGCCGATCGTGTTCAAGCCTGCCCAGCAGAGTGTCGCTGTTACAGTATGACCGTGGAGTGTGGGTCCAAGGGTCTGAAGAACATTCCAGCCAATATCCATCCCTCAACTCAGGTGTGCCACTATTTGTCTTTTTACAATCCAGTTATTATATTTCCTGAAAAGAATGTCATGAATTGCAATCTGTTGATCATCTTTAACACTTGTAATACGCTCATCTGTCAGGTTTATGGTATTAGGTGGTTGGAGAATGCCATTTCTCTCTGCACATGTCTAATGATATTAATCCTCATGGCACCTGGCATGAATTCTATTTTTTTCATCTATGCCCAGAACTTGCAGCCCATAGGAGAAAGGAGCTTACATCAATGTCAGGGACATATAGTGCACTGAAAAAAGACTTCATACCTTGTGAACTTTTCCAAATTTTTCATGTTAGATGGATGAATCTGGATAAGTTGGAAACTTGGGCTGAAAGGTGGCAGATGAGGTTTAACAATAATAAATGTAAGGTTATACACATGGGAAGAAGGAATCAATATCACCATTACACACTGAACGGGAAACCACTGGGTAAATCTGACAGGGAGAAGGACTTGGGGATCCTAGTTAATGATAAACTTACCTGGAGCAGCCAGTGCCAGGCAGCAGCTGCCAAGGCAAACAGGATCATGGGGTGCATTAAAAGAGGTCTGGATACACATGATGAGAGCATTATACTGCCTCTGTACAAATCCCTAGTTAGACCGCACATGGAGTACTGTGTCCAGTTTTGGGCACCGGTGCTCAGGAAGGATATAATGGAACAAGAGGGAGTACAAAGGAGGGCAACAAAATTAATAAAGGGGATGGGAGAACTACAATACCCAGATAGATTAGCGAAATTAGGATTATTTAGTCTAGAAAAAAGACGACTGAGGGGCGATCTAATAACCATGTATAAGTATATAAGGGGACAATACAAATATCTCGCTGAGGATCTGTTTATACCAAGGAAGGTGACGGGCACAAGGGGGCATTCTTTGCGTCTGGAGGAGAGAAGGTTTTTCCACCAACATAGAAGAGGATTCTTTACTGTTAGGGCAGTGAGAATCTGGAATTGCTTGCCTGAGGAGGTGGTGATGGCGAACTCAGTCGAGGGGTTCAAGAGAGGCCTGGATGTCTTCCTGGAGCAGAACAATATTGTATCATACAATTAGGTTCTGTAGAAGGACGTACATCTGGGGATTTATTATGATGGAATATAGGCTGAACTGGATGGACCAATGTCTTTTTTTTCGGCCTTACTAACTATGTTACTATGTTACATCCACAAGCCAAAATGGATTTTCTATGACACCATCAAAAAAGTCACAAGTATTTTTGACGTGTAAAGGAAATGATGTGACGTTTTCTAATTAATAGAAAAATATAAATCTGAAATTGTGAGGTGAATTTGTACATAGCCCCCTGTTGTCTGAGGACATTAAATAAAATCCTGAGTAACCAGTCACCCAAAGTCACAGAATTAGTAAATTGCATCCACCTGGGTGTGACTTCTTCTCAGTACAGCAACATCTAGCTGTGGGGAGGCTTTTCTTCAGCAGGGGCAGGGAAGCTGCTCAGAGTTGATGGGGAGCTGGATGGAGCCAACTACAGGGCAATCCTGGGGAAAGCCTATTAAAGGCTGCAGAAAACCTGGGACTAGTGCGTAGGTTCACCTTCCAGCAGGACAATAACTCAACATCCTGCCAGAGCTACAATGAAGGTTTTTTGATCTGAGCATATTCCTGTATGTGAACGGTGCAGTCCAGACCCAAATCCCAGAGAATCTGTGACAAGGCGTGAAAATTACTGATCACAGAAATCTCCATCCAATGTCACTGAGTGAAGCAAGGGGGCAAAATGTCACCTCTAGATGTGCATAGCTTGATAGACAGACCCCAAAAAGCTGCAGCAGAAAAAGGTGGTCCTACAAATTACTGACTCAGGGGGGCGGAATACAAATGAATCTCACAATTTTAGCATTTATATTATTTAAATACGTAGAAAACTTTGTAGAATTTTCTTAAAAAAATACTTGTTACTTTGTGTTCCCAATCATATACATTTAAGTTTGTGGCTGTAACGTGAAAAATGTGGAAAAGTTCGCGGGGTATGAAGACTTTTTCAAAGGTACTGTAGAAACCAGGCTGAGCTCGAAGCTTACTTCCATCATTATGTGAGGAGGAACTGTAACTGGTCTTCATCATATACGGACTGATATGCACGAGTACCATCGAGGGTCCACTGGACGAAAGGTCTCTAGTAATGTAAGATCCAGATGGCATCATTCATTCTTATGTTCTGGTCTGGTTGGACAGCAGGAAGGTGAAGGTGCATCTGGGTGGAGGGACATATTAATGAGGCCGCACAGATGGAGAGTCGCTATCCATTATCTGGACTCTGAGGACCTCGCCTTGGATCTTGCCAGGTATCTGCTCTGATGATGTGGCTGCATGGTAGACGCAGCTGAGAGCAGATGGTGGTCACTATGGTTGGGGAGGATTGTTGGAGGGTGCATGGAGCTCGCTGACAGGATCTCCTACTGTTTTCTTATCTCGGACTGAGGATGAATCTGAAGAAATTAGAATTCATTCATAATGTGCAGAGAAGGATATGCAGCATCATCATTTCTTGTGCATCATCCGGGATGATGAAACGTGCAGGACACAGATCTGGAGGGTTGTAGGTATTGATGTGAAGCCTCGCTCCACACGTACACTTCTTTCTTTTCTATCCTCAGACCGTGTTCCTGCAGGATAATGCAATCTCTCAGATTCAGCAGCACGATCTGTCTTCTTTATCGGGCCTCCGGTATTTGTATATCCAGAATAATACCATCTCCGGCCTGGAACCCGAAGCCTTCAAAGCTCAGCAGCATCTGGTGGAGCTCGCACTCAACGGGAACCGTATCCATCTCATCAACAGCAGCATCTTCAAAGGGCTGGAGCACCTGAGGGTCCTGTATCTGGCAGGAAACCAGATCACCAGGCTGCTGGCATACACCTTCTCTGACCTGCAGGTGCAGTACTACATCTCACCAGGGTCACCATAGGCTATGAGCAATGTTATATGAATGCGACCAGGGTTAATGGCTCAGGGGATATGCAGAGGACACCTTGGCACATGCTAGTACGTTTGGCAGATAGGACATTTTTTACATGAATGCAGGACAATAACGCCAATGTCTATTGTAGACGAAATCCCATGAAAATGTTCTCTTATTTTACGTTTTACAGAGACTGCAGGAGCTGCATTTGCAGGAGAATGACATTGAGATCCTCCAGGAACAGGCCTTCTCAGGATTGTCCTCACTCGCTCTGCTCGACCTCAGCAAAAACAAACTGCGCACCATAAGCCGCGCAGCTCTGCGGCCTCTGATCAGCCTCCAGCTTCTGCGACTGACAGGTACTGACACCGATGTGACCCCATGTGCACTCAGTTTGGTCCTTGCTACATGCTGCAGTCTTTGGGGCAGTATTTGCTGTTCTGGTTCTTTTCTGGTCAGGCACTTTGGGAAGATAAATGCTGTGGGGCTGCGTCACTCATCCTACAGAGAGGCCATCAGTATATCTACATTTGTGTTTTGTGTCATCATCCACCGGTCAGGGGGAGATGGGATGAGTTTAACTCTCATTGTTTGAGTATTTATTCAATAGGCCTAGTTTGTGCTCCTCTGTTTTGCAGGTCAACAAACTAGCTGACCTGGCACAATGTGTAATCAACATATTAACAAACATCTATTGTTCAATTACCCTATGTTCCTGTCTTGCAAAGATAGCAGTACAATGAGTTGCAGCAAACCGCAACACAAAAGTCAATATCCAGGCTCATACGAACAAGCTCATATGAACAATAGTCTGTGTTTCTTGACCTCATGACAATAGACATGTGGATAATTAAGATTAAATGCTGAGTGTTCACCTTAGAGGGGATACACAGAATGATACAGAGACACAAGACAACACTCCTAAAATCAGTAAAGATATAAACATAGATACCCCACACATCACATGATAATCAACACACCATCACACCTCATATTTTGCACCTTTCCATTAAATCCACCTAGGCCATGGTCCATTGATATGCATTTATTTATAAGAAGATTCTACAACCATATGAATTAACAATACTGTTCTCTGTTTTCAGAAAACCCTTGGAGATGTGACTGTGCCCTTCATTGGCTCCGGGCGTGGATGAAAGAAGAAGGCAAACGTCTTCTAACCTCTCTCGACAAGAAACTCATCTGTTCTGAGCCACCAAGACTGTCCCACCAAAGTCTGCTGGACATCTCCGGAAACAGCCTTATCTGTATCCCCCCAGTAGTCCTGGTAGACCCCATGGAGATTACAGCTCGCCTAGGAGATGAACTTCGGGTGTCCTGTCGAGCTACAGGATATCCTCAGCCACTGGTTACTTGGAGGAAAGTCGCCCATGCTCTTACAAGTCCCCCCAAAAGTCATTTAAGGTCAACTAGCAGCAGGCTCTTCGAGTTGAGCGAGAGAAGTGTGGGGGAGCAGTTTGACTCCGATACGGGAAGTGGGATGCTCTTACTGAATAATATCACCATGTCTCATGCTGGAAAGTATGAATGTGTGGCCTCCAATCCTGGGGGAACAGCTAAGGTCTTGTTTCACTTGACCGTCAACCTGTCCAACCAGCAGTCCCGCTCATACACATCTGTGGATATCAGCCAGGAGCCTCTATATGACATGGAGAGCATGGAGTTTACTGCGCTTAGCATGGCCACTCAGACGGCCATTGCCATTGGTATCTCCTTGCTGGCCCTGACCGCCATGCTTCTGATCGTCATGATCTACAGAAAGCACCACAAGAGAAAAAAGTCTAAAAAAGAGGAGAACATTCTGTATGTCAATGACTATTCTGACGGGCCCACCACATTTGCCCAATTGGAAGAGTATAGGGATGAACGTGGACATGAGATGTTTGTCATAGACAGAAACAAGGCTCATTTCCCGACCTACAAGGACCCCGAAGGGATGAGCAGCTTCACCGGTCTGACGGAGCTGACCGATGATCTGCAGGACCAAGAAACTCAAACGTTAGAGGAGGAGGCCGAGCGGCAGATCAATGACATCTTCATGAACCAAGGCTTTCTGTTCCAGCAGCAGATCGCCTATGAAATTCACTGTTAGGGAGCTTTTACCTGGACAGATATCTGACCAATATCAATCTAAATTGGAAATGTTCCTCACCTGCCATGAGACTGGTCTGATGTGCACGATGTCTGCCAAGGTTTAAAGGTTTTATTGTAGGACAATTGTTGACCGATATTGGTGGGTGAGGATGACCGACGGCAGCCACTTCCATCATCTGGATCAGTCTTGGGCAGACATGTGTGGAGTAAACCTGGTTTTAAAGAACAATGTAGTTGGTCGTAGTTGTGATGTGCAGGGACGGGGGGAGGGTTGAAAAAAGGGAAAATAACCGCTGCAAATTTTAATATGGCCCCTGTTTTGTACAGAACAATGATAGACGTTGTGCGGCCGCAGTGAGCCCGCCAGAATCTCCTTTGTAGCTAATAAAGCCTTCGTTGGCGCCTTGGTTGGTGGCACAGGGGTGACGTGCAGACATGACAGCTGTCCTGATTCTTGTGTCGCACACATCCGCTCACCCAGCTGTCAGCGGTAGCATTTTACTACCGATGTCGGACGCTTCCAGGAGGCCGCATGGCGGAGCGGGTTCATGGAGCTCTGCGGATCTCCTGTGATCGTTCCTCTTCACATGGAAGCCTTGTAATGTCTCGTCAATGAGCAGCAGGCACAGATCTGAGCGTTAACAGCTCCGGACTGATAGCAGACGTGTGCCACCGCCGCGCCGTCAGATGACAAATCCTTCTGTCGTTTCACAATGTCTGATTTTTCTTGCATTTGAGATGTTTCTCCCGACTATGGCTGATAAGAAGCTCTCGGCCCCGACGCGGAGACGAGTCCTCGGAGCGGCTGTCAGATAAATAGCTCATCCCGTCTGCTGCGAATAAACCTCAGTCATGGCGGGAAGTTCATTCCAATAAACTTTATATTTTACTCCCTTAGTTTTATAAGATCTCTGCTTCATGTCATCAAATGGAAACATTCTCATTTATGCTCCAAAACTAAAAACGCTATTGCCCCAAAATGTTATTATCCAAAGGATCGGGGGCTGATGCTGAGGACGGGTGTTTGCAGCCCGGTAAATGGAGAAAGCCGAGTGCTGAGCCCCATTCTCTGGCCGCTGCAGTCAGAAAGTTATTTCCTATCTTGCTGATAGGAGGATCCAGTAACTTGTTTTTTGGAGTGTAACATTTTATTCTTTCTGCTCATACAACTGATGGGATTGTTACAATGTGTCAGTCTCAACAAGTCCCACATCAGCACTAACCTCCTGCACTGATACACTGTAACAAACAGTCAGTGCAGGTAAAAGGTTCCCAGTCCAGACAGGATTCAATTGTGAAGCATCTGATGTGTCCTGACTATTTGGTCTCGGTATTTAGGGTTGTTTCCCTATCTGGGACATTTGTTATACATCAACAGGCTTAGTAAGTGTGTTCTCAAACCATGTCGAGATTACAGGAGGACGGGGAGTACGCAGGGAGGACAGGGAGCACGCAGGGAGGATGGGGAGCATGTAGAGAGGACGGGGAGCACGCAGGGAGGACAGGGAGCACGCATGGAGGACGGGGAGCACGCAGAGGACGGGGAGCACGCAGAGAGGACGGGGAGCACGCAGGGAGGACAGGGAGCACGCAGGGAGGACGGGGAGCACGTAGAGAGGACGGGGAGCACGCAGGGAGGACAGGGAGCACGCATGGAGGACGGGGAGCACGCAGAGGACGGGGAGCACGCAGAGAGGACGGGGAGTACGCAGGGAGGACGGGGAGCACGCAGGGAGGATGGGGAGCACGCAGGGAGGACGGGGAGCACGCAGGGAGGACGGGGAGCACTCAGGGAGGACGGGGAGCACGCAGGGAGGACGGGGAGCACGCAGGGAGGACGTGGAGCACGCAGGGAGGACGAGAAGCACGCAGGGAGGACGGACAGTACGCAGGGAGGACGGGGAGCACGCAGGGAGGACGGGGAGCACGCAGGGAGGACGGGGAGCACGCAGGGAGGACGGGGAGCACGCAGGGAGGACGGGGAGCACTCAGGGAGGACGGGGAGCACGCAGGGAGGACGGGGAGCACGCAGGGAGGACGGGGAGCACTCAGGGAGGACGGGGAGCACGCAGGGAGGACGGGGAGCACTCAGGGAGGACGGGGAGCACGCAGGGAGGACGGGGAGCACGCAGGGAGGACGGGGAGCACTCAGGGAGGACGGGGAGCACGCAGGGAGGATAGGGAGCATGCAGAGAGGACGTGAAGCACGCAGGGACAGGGAGCACGCAGGGAGGATGGGGAGCACGCAGGGAGGACGGGGAGCACGCAGGGAGGACGGGGAGTAAGCAGGGAGGACGGGGAGCATGCAGAGAGGACAGGGAGCATGCAGAGAGGACGGGGAGCACGCAGAGAGGACGGAGCATGCAGGGAGGACGTGAAGCACGCAGGGAGAATGGGGAGCACGCAGAGAGGACGGGGAGCATGCAGAGAAAACAGGGATCATGCAGGGAGGACGTGAAGCACGCAGGGAGGATGGGGAGCACGCAGAGAGGACGGGGAGCATGCAGAGAGGACGGAGTATGCAGGGAGGACGTGAAGCACGCAGGGAGGATGGGGAGCACGCAGAGAGGACCGGGAGTACGCAGGGAGGACGGGGAGCATGCAGAGAAAACAGGGATCATGCAGGGAGGACGTGAAGCACGCAGGGAGGATGGGGAGCACGCAGGGAGGACGGGGAGCATGCAGGGAGGACAGGGAGCATGCAGGGAGGACGTGAAGCATGCAGGGAGGACGGGGAGCACGCAAGGAGGACGTGAAGCACGCAGGGAGGACGGGGAACATGCAGGGAGGACGGGGAGCACGCAGGGAGGACGGGGAGCACGCAGGGAGGACGGGGAGCATGCAAGAAGTAGAGAACGCAGGGAGGACGGGGCCCGCAAGGAGGACGTGGCGTATGCAAGGAGGACTGGGAGCATGCAGAGAAAACAGGGATCATGCAGGGAGGACGTGAAGCACGCAGGGAGGATGGGGAGCACGCAGAGAGGACGGGGAGCACGCAGAGAGGACGGAGTATGCAGGGAGGACGTGAAGCACGCAGGGAGGATGGGGAGCACGCAGAGAGGACGGGAGTACGCAGGGAGGACGGGGAGCATGCAGAGAAAACAGGGATCATGCAGGGAGGACGTGAAGCACGCAGGGAGGATGGGGAGCACGCAGGGAGGACGGGGAGCATGCAGGGAGGACGTGAAGCATGCAGGGAGGACGGGGAGCACGCAAGGAGGACGTGAAGCACGCAGGGAGGACGGGGAACACGCAGGGAGGACGGGGAGCACGCAGGGAGGACGGGGAGCACGCAGGGAGGACGGGGAGCATGCAAGAAGTAGAGAACGCAGGGAGGACGGGGCCCGCAAGGAGGACGTGGCGTATGCAAGGAGGACTGGGAGCATACAGGGAGAACGCGGGGCCCCAGGGAGGATGGAAGCCGAGTGGAGGATGGGGAGCATGCAGGGAAGACGGAGAGCACGAGGGAGGACATGGAGCATGCAGGGATACAGCTCCACTCCTGCCCACTGAGCGCCGAGGCTCCAGCAGTAGGCCACAGCTAACCTTTATGGCATATCCCACCCCCAGGCCATGAATATCTCTATTTAAACAATTCTCTTCATTGACAGCAGTGGTTTGGACACAATGGTGGGACATTGAGCCTCAGGTGCAAACCTTTTACTATAAGGTGATGACACTTTATGACAGTGTCCTGAAGGAACATAGACGGAGCCGCTTGCTCCGCAGTTAAGTGTTATAATGACTCCTCACTGTCGTCTCCTGGCTCCGTCTTCAGAGTGCAGCTTGTAATCCTGCAGGATACAGTCTACTGCTGTGCCCACCGCTCCGGGCCGGGACCTGGCACTAGCTCTGCAGTAGGGACTGACATGTAGCAGTTAAAGTTTCCATGAAGGGTTAAGTGCAGTCACCCAATCATGAGCCGGTGATAATCTGTGCCTTCCTATATTCACAGCTGTAGTCATGGAAACAGAATCCTGATTATTGTTACATCATCCTGTATATATGGAGCTGCACTCAGGTCTTTGTTCTGGTCACAAGGGGTCCACAAAGGGTTAACTCCGCAGTGAATCCACCCAACCGCACCGTCTGGTGATCAATGTGCCCCGCCATAACGCACAGGCGGATTCCTACACTGCACCGCGGAAAAGCCACATGTAGATGAGCAGCTTTCATTAAAGCCAACACCGTGAGCAATGTGAACATGTCCCAATGAGAGGCAAGAAAATCACCTCCCAGTGGGAGCGCGGTACCCAGAATCACAGCCTGCACACTGCAGAATTGTAAATGCAGCTCTAGAGCTAAAACCCAGCAGTGTCAGACCCGGGTATGAGCTCAACCTGGAAATGTACATTCACCAAGGACTGACTGCACAAGACATCCTGCATCATACCGGAGAACAGTGAGCGCAGCTCTGGAGAATGAACCAGGATCAGATGTGTATGTACACAGCGACTGCACCAGCAGAATAGTGAGTGCAGCTCAGGGGTATAATACAGGATATAACTCAGGATCAGTAATGCAATGTATGTACACAGCGACTGCACCAGCAGAATAGTGAGTGCAGCTCAAGAGTATAATACAGGAGGTAACTCAGGATCAGTAATGTAATGTATGTACACAGTGACTGCACCAGCAGAATAGTGAGTGCAGCTCGGGGGTATAATACAGGATATAACTCAGGATCAGTAATGCAATGTATGTACACAGTGACTGCACCAGCAGAATAGTGAGGGCAGCTCTGGGGTATAATACAGGATATAACTCAGGATCAGTAATGTAATGTATGTACACAGTGACTGCACCAGCAGAATAGTGAGTGCAGCTCAGGGGTATAATACAGGATATAACTCAGGATCAGTAATGCAATGTATGTACACAGTGACTGCACCAGCAGAATAGTGAGTGCAGCTCTGGAGTATAATACAGGATGTAACTCAGGATCAGTAATGTAATGTATGTACACAGCGACTGCACCAGCAGAATAGTGAGTGCAGCTCAAGGGTATAATACAGGATGTAACTCAGGATCAGTAATGTAATGTATGTACACAGTGACTGCACCAGCAGAATAGTGAGTGCAGCTCTGGAGTATAATACAGGAGGTAACTCAGGATCAGTAATGTAATGTATGTACACAGCGACTGCACCAGCAGAATAGTGAGTGCAGCTCAGGGGTATAATACAGGATGTAACTCAGGATCAGTAATTTAATGTATGTACACAGCGACTGCACCAGCAGAATAGTGAGTGCAGCTCTGGGGTATAATACAGGAGGTAACTCAGGATTAGTAATGTAATGTATGTACACAGCGACTGCACCAGCAGAATAGTGAGTGCAGCTCTGGGGTATAATACATGATGTAACTCAGGATTAGTAATGTAATGTATGTACACAGCGACTGCACCAGCAGAATAGTGAGTGCAGCTCAGGGGTATAATACAGGATGTAACTCAGGATCAGTAATTTAATGTATGTACACAGCGACTGCACCAGCAGAATAGTGAGTGCAGCTCAGGGGTATAATACAGGAGGTAACTCAGGATCACTAATGTAATGTATGTACACAGTGACTGCACCAGCAGAATAGTGAGTGCAGCTCTGGGGTATAATACAGGAGGTAACTCAGGATCACTAATGTAATGTATGTACACAGTGACTGCACCAGCAGAATAGTGAGTGCAGCTCTGGGGTATAATACAGGAGGTAACTCAGGATCAGTAATGTAATGTATGTACACAGCGACTGCACCAGCAGAATAGTGAGTGCAGCTCAGGGGTATAGTACAGGAGGTAACTCAGGATCAGTAATGTAATGTATGTACACAGTGACTGCACCAGCAGAATAGTGAGTGCAGCTCTGGAGTATAATACAGGAGGTAACTCAGGATCAGTAATGTATGTACACAGTGACTGCACCAGCAGAATAGTGAGTGCAGCTCAGGGGTATAATACAGGAGGTAACTCAGGATCAGTAATGTAATGTATGTACACAGTGACTGCACCAGCAGAATAGTGATTGCAGCTCTGGGGTATAATACAGGATGTAACTCAGGATCAGTAATGTATGTACACAGTGACTGCACCAGCAGAATAGTGAGTGCAGCTCTGGAGTATGATACAGGAGGTAACTCAGGATCAGTAATATATGTACACAGTGACTGCACCAGCAGAATAGTGAGTGCAGCTCAGGGGTATAATACAGGAGGTAACTCAGGATCAGTAATGTAATGTATGTACACAGTGACTGCACCAGCAGAATAGTGATTGCAGCTCAGGGGTATAATACAGGAGGTAACTCAGGATCAGTAATGTAATGTATGTACACAGTGACTGCACCAGCAGAATAGTGAGTGCAACTCTGGAGTATAATACAGGAGGTAACTCAGGATCAGTAATGTATGTACACAGTGACTGCACCAGCAGAATAGTGAGTGCAGCTCAGGGGTATAATACAGGAGGTAACTCAGGATCAGTAATGTAATGTATGTACACAGTGACTGCACCAGCAGAATAGTGATTGCAGCTCTGGGGTATAATACAGGATGTAACTCAGGATCAGTAATGTATGTACACAGTGACTGCACCAGCAGAATAGTGAGTGCAGCTCTGGAGTATAATACAGGAGGTAACTCAGACTGTGGAGACCTGGGTGTCGTAACCAGTGCCTTCCCCCCTCCCATCAATCCCGTAATCAAACACACACAGTCCTAGGTGGGTTGAACAGGTCGGTCACAGTTTATTAATTAAATAATCGGAGAAAGGGCAATTACATATCGTAACGAGCGGCTCGCGCCGAGCTCCTGTCCGTGATCGACAGGGGAATTGGCCCAACGAGCGGTTACGACCTTTGCCCTCCTCCGCTTTTTCCGCTGTGACTTAATAAAGGTTACCAGGGTTTAGTTCTATCAACATACGTAATAATTTTTTTTTTTTTTTTTTTAAACTTACACCATAATTCACACATTTACATTCTCCTGCGGGTTAGTATCATAATTAGCCTTTAAAAGGGAGGGTGGGTGGGACAAAAGCTTCCAGGTGTCCTGCCGAGAGTGAAAGAGAAAGTTCTCGGCCGGACACCTGGATTTAACCCCTGTAGGAGTGGCCGTAGGACCCCTCCCCTCTAGTGCCCACTGGCCGGCTGGGGGTCTTCCAATTAATGCATCACTAAGGGGGGAGTGATGCTAGGGGGGAACTGGCACAGACATTCTTTACGTGCAGCTCTCTATGTGCTCCCCAGTCAGAGACGCGCACCTTAATCAGTACCGCGTCTGCCAGACTGTGGAGACCTGGGTGTCGTAACCAGTGCCTTCCCCCCTCCCATCAATCCCGTAATCAAACACACACAGTCCTAGGTGGGTTGAACAGGTCGGTCACAGTTTATTAATTAAATAATCGGAGGAAGGGCAATTACATATCGTAACGAGCGGCTCGCGCCGAGCTCCTGTCCGTGATCGACAGGGGAATTGGCCCAACGAGCGGTTACGACCTTTGCCCTCCTCCGCTTTTTCCGCCACGGAGGATCCCGTGTATTATCTACGCGGGACTCCGACCCCACCCCTCGATGTTAGGGCCTGTTCAACCCCATCCTGTAAACCAGACAGAAAAATATCGAGGCCAATGTCCGTTAGGTGAACTCCGTCCGGTCTTAGTTGTGGCGTGTTATCCCCTTGTAACGGGAGGTGACGGATCACGATACCGCCTCTTCCTCTCACATATTTTCCAATCCGAGCATTGAATTTACCCCTTGTCCGTTCTATGGCTCTTTTATCTCTTGCTCTTCGCCAGACGGCCCGTGGTGTTATATCCGACCACACCAGGATCATGTTCCTGTAAAGACAGCTGAACCAATCCATATCCGTTGTCACCCATTTGTACAATTCGGCCACCTTTTGTATCCATATCCGTTGTCAACCATTTGTTCAATTCGGCCACCTTTTGTTTGCCAAGGTCATTGCCACCCGTGTGTACCACCATTACCACAGGGCTTTCCGCCCTCCTTGCTATGCCAACCATCTCCTTGAACACCTGTTTCCACTGGAGGCCTCTGACACCCCTCCATTTAACTTTTATGCCCGGGAGGTAAAGATTTGTTCCTCCTGGCCGCAGTTTGGCCCTCTCCTTGGCCCAGTAAAAGTAGGAATCTCCTACAACCCAAACTTCAACCCCTGTAAGAGACAACACAGAGTTTCCCCGTCCTGCGACATCCCCCCGTCAACATCTGCGGGGGTTCCTCCAGGATCGGAGCACACTCGTCCAGAGTCACACAGCGCACAGCGCAAGGGTAACGAGGAAATCTTATGTTACAGGGTTAACATAAAGGAAATGGAGCTAACTTCAGCGGTAAAGGAGTTACGCCTACAACTATCACATCCAAACGGATAAGTGGTGAACAAAGATCTGGATCAAAAATAGCTTTAACTATAGATCAGGAAATTAGTCAGAAAATCAGGAGCAACAATTATATTGACATATGGTCGCTGTTATCAGCGGACCAACAAACGGTGGATAAAGCTAACGATAGGGTTTTCGATAGGGGGAGATCAAAAATCGGATTAACCATGAATAATTGGCTCCAGGCCTTCGTAGTATTGGGCTGTATTAAGGGTGGCCCCCTGGCTAAAGCTTTACCCCAATAAGGAAGCGGCTCAGCAACTGCAATCAGGCTTCTCCGACGGGTTCTTTATTCCCTTTAGGCTAACAAGAACGCCAACCCTATCCGATAACCTAAAATCGGCTCGCGAATTCCCAAAATTCTTAGACAAAAATTGGGAAGGAGGTAGAATTGGGTAGAATAGCAGGCCCCTTTAAGTCGCTCCCCTTCAAAAACATTACAATTTCTCCGTTAGGCATCATACCAAAAAAGGAACCCGGTAAATACCGTTTAATCCATCATTTTCACCCAAAGGGCGATTCGGTTAACGATGCTATTTCCCCAGAAAAAGCTTCTGTCTCGTATGTGTCTTTCGATACAGCGGTAGAACTAGTCCGGGCAGCCGGACCAGGCGACCTGCTAGCCAAATACGACATTGAATCGGCATTCCGTTTGCTACCCATGCACCCCGAATGTTTCCACCTTCTGGGCTGCAAAGTGGACCAACACTATTACTTCGACATGTGCCTCCCGATGGGATGTTCCATCTCATGTCACTATTTCGAGCTGTTCAGCACCTTCCTAGATTGGGTAGTTCAGTACGAAACGGGCAGTAAATCCCTAATTCACTACCTCGACGATTTCCTGTTCGTCGGCCCCAGTGATTTTAATCTCTGCTCCGATTTACAAGAAAAATTCAAATCTATCTCACTCAAATTCGGCGTGCCATTGTCACCAAAAAAAAAAAAAAAAAAAAAAAAAAAAAAAGAGGGTCCATGTAATGTATTGCCCTTCTTGGGCATCGAAATAGATACCAACATGATGGTGTTCCGCTTACCAGAGGATAGAATACAAAAAACCCAACAAATGTCGAAAGGCTTCCGCGAAGTTAAGAAGGTAACCCTACAGCAAATGCAGGCGTTATCGGGTTTACTGACGTTTGCCTGCCGCGTAATGCCGGCCGGCAGAGCATTCTCACGCAGACTATCTCTGGCAACAAAAGGCGCTTCTCAGCCCGGCCATAGAATTAGGCTCACTCGTTTGCTAAAAGCTGATCTGCTGGTATGGCAGACGTTCCTGCAATCGTACAACGGTCACACGTGCGTCATGGTTAGAGAGATCACAAGCAAAGAATTAGGGGACATTAGGGTGGAACAAAACAGAGGGTTTTGCAACAATCTATAAAAAACAATGGTGCCATTCTGGTTGGCCAGAGAATTGGACGACAACAAAGTGGGGGCAAGACCCGGCCCTACGGGAATTGTTTGCGGTAGTAGCAGCGTTGGAGATATGGGCCGATCAGTTGAGAAACATGAACATTCGTTTCCAAACTAAAAATACGAAAACAGCGAAGAGTTTAAATCACATGTCTTCTTCATCCTTGCCCATACTCGCTCTCTTGCGCCGGCTAGCGATGATATGCCTTGAAAACAATATCTGGTGTAGAGCCACCGTGGTGGCGGAAGTAGATGATAATATCATTAACCCATTGTTGTTTTCCAATTGGCAGGCTTTCAGAATCCAGCAGCCCAACGCGCAACCCCTGGGTATCCTGTGTCCACTGTCCCTGTGGGATACAGTGGCCAATCATTGATGCCCTTAATCCGGGCCTAGCAGGTGTATGGTAAGGCTTGGGAGGAGTGGCGCTCACTAATTCAGCCAGTTCAGCTGATGGCTGAGTGGTTAAGCTCTTTCACTGAAGAGTGGGAAACATGGTTTCTATCCCCAGTAAAAGTAAATTTCTTCTTTATTTATTGGTAGGCCAGTCGACGAATGCGACGGAGCACGAAGCGCGGTTACAAGCGAATTTTTATTACGGAAATTATCGGGGCTAGCATTTTTCTTTCATCTATTGGGATGGGTAGACGTAACTAAGTCCTTCTGCATAAGACAAGCCATAAAAGGTGGGAAAAGGCTTCAGCCAAGCCAGGAATGTCGCCGCCCCATTTCACTGAGACTATTGCAGGAACTGATTGCTGCGTCGGAAGGAGGCCTAATTAATGAGGGCATAGTTATATGCAGCGACGCCCTGCGCATCAGGGTTCGAAAGTCCAAATGCTATCCCACCGGTAGGGGCACATGGGTCCTAGTTAACTCTACAGATGGCCCAGCTTGTCCGCTAAAAATGGTTAGAAGATACGCCGGGATAAGACACGCTGGTAGATTTTTTCTTCACTCATAAAGACATGTCCCCTCTGACCAAGTACCAATTCCAGGCAATGTTCAAGCTATGCTTGGGAAAAACCGGCGCTAATCCAAAGGAGTACGGAACACATTCGTTCCGCATAGGGGCGGCCACAGCGGCAGCTAAGGCAGGAGTGTCAGAGGCCGAGGCGCAGAAAATGGGTCGCTGGAAGTCCGCATACTTCGCCAGATACATAAGACCCGACTTGCTTAATTAACATGTGAGGGATTGGCCGATGTGCTGGCCGATGCACTGAATATCGTGCGTTGGAGCCCGATTACTACCACATAGTGGCGGATTAATGGCTCTGTCTTCAGCGACTGCATTGCAGTTGTCGTGGCTGGAAGCCGCGGGGGATTGTTCTTCCCTGGCTAACACTCACCGCTGCGTGATTCTGGACGAGTGTACAATACAGGAGGTAACTCAGGATCAGTAATGTATGTACACAGTGACTGCACCAGCAGAATAGTGAGTGCAGCTCTGGGGTATAATACAGGAGGTAACTCAGGATCAGTAATGTAATGTATGTACACAGTGTCTGCACCAGCAGAATAGTGAGTGCAGCTCTGGAGTATAATAGAGGATGTAACTCAGGATCAGTAATGTAATGTATGCACACAGTGACTGCACCAGCAGAATAGTGAGTGCAGCTCTGGAGTATAATACAGGATGTAACTCAGGATCAGTAATGTAATGTATGTACACAGTGACTGCACCAGCAGAATAGTGAGTGCAGCTCTGGAGTATAATAGAGGATGTAACTCAGGATCAGTAATGTAATGTATGCACACAGTGACTGCACCAGCAGAATAGTGAGTGCAGCTCTGGAGTATAATACAGGAGGTAACTCAGGATTAGTAATGTAATGTATGTACACAGTGACTGCACCAGCAGAATAGTGAGTGCAGCTCTGGAGTATAATACAGGAGGTAACTCAGGATTAGTAATGTAATGTATGCACACAGTGACTGCACCAGCAGAATAGTGAGTGCAGCTCTGGAGTATAATAGAGGATGTAACTCAGGATCAGTAATGTAATGTATGTACACAGTGACTGCACCAGCAGAATAGTGAGTGCAGCTCTGGAGTATAATACAGGAGGTAACTCAGGATTAGTAATGTAATGTATGTACACAGTGACTGCACCAGCAGAATAGTGAGTGCAGCTCTGGAGTATAATACAGGAGGTAACTCAGGGTCAGTAATATAATGTATGTACACAGTGACTGCACCAGCAGAATAGTGAGTGCAGCTCTGAGGTATAATACAGGATGCAACTCAGGATCAGTAATGTAATGTATGTACACAGTGACTGCACCAGCAGAATAGTGATTGCAGCTCTTGGGTATAATACAGGATGTAACTCAGGATCAGTAATGCAATGTATGTACACAGTGACTGCACCAGCAGAATAGTGAGTGCAGCTCTGGAGTATAATACAGGATGTAACTCAGGATCAGTAATGTAATGTATGTACAGTGACTGCACCAGCAGAATAGTGAGTGCAGCTCTGGGGTATAATACAGGATGTAACTCAGGATCAGTAATGTAATGTATGTGCACATTGACTGCACCAGCAGAATAGTGAGTGCAGCTCTGGGGAATTATACAGGATGTAACTCGGGATCAGTAATGTAATGTATGTACACAGTGACTGCACCAGCAGGATAGTGAATGCAGCTCTAGAGTATAATACAGGATGTAACTCAGGATCAGTAATGTAATGTATGTACACAGTGACTGCACCAGCAGAATAGTGAGTGCAGCTCTGGGGTATAATACAGGAAGTAACTCAGGATCAGTAATGTAATGTATGTACACAGTGACTGCACCAGCAGAATAGTGAGTGCAGCTCTGGGGTATAATACAGGATGTTACTCAGGATCAGTAATGTAATGTATGTACACAGTGACTACACCAGCAGAATAGTGAGTGCAGCTCTGGAGTATAATACAGGATATAACTCAGGATCACAATCCTGATCACAGGTATCAGTGTAATCAGTATAACGGCACCGACCTGACACTGTAGTCACTGAGCACAATCCTGATCACAGGTATCAGTGTAATCAGTATAACGGCGCCGACTTGACACTGTAGTCACTGAGCACAATCCTGATCTCAGGTATCAGTGTAATCAGTATAACGGCGCCGACCTGACACTGTCTGTAGTCACTGAGCACAATCCTGATCACAGGTATCAGTGTAATCAGTATAACGGCGCCGACCTGACACTGTCTGTAGTCACTGAGCACAATCCTGCTGACAGATTCCCTGTAAAGCACAACCCTGTGTACTCGGCAGCCATCAGGTCCCTCATTACCAGCAACCCTTGGTGTTCGGCTTAACTTATTCATCTCTAACCCCAGGATTACCACACCCATCATCTGTACAAGTCTCCTATGTGGGTGTCACAACATTGTATGAAATGTAATATGATTTTGTAGCTTTGCCTGTTAGACCCATGCTGTGGGCTAAAAAACCCTCTTCACTCTGTGTTTTGCTTGCTGGAATGTTTGTGTAGAAGAGGAATTTTTACGACCGCTATAGCTGCAGTGGATAGTTGTGCCAGCTAGAGCTGGTCTGATATCTCTCTCAAGACATGCGGTTCTTTGTGCTTTTATAGTGAGATATTGGGCCAACGATTTTGGCTAAGAAAATAATAAGTCCATTTTGTGAATCTCCATCGGCGGATCTATCAGCCACTATAAGCGCAAGCCTCCATTCCAAAAGGTAAAAAAGTACGGATTTCTCTGGAACTGAGTGTCCCAACTAGCCTGAATTTAGTACCAATAGAAAGGCAATGGTAAAAGATGAATGAGGGGTGTGCTGGGATTCTGACATGTTCTGGAGCGGAGATACGAGCATGATAAAAATTTGTGTTAAATTTGGTAAGTTTGAAGAAAGAGGAGGGTCTGAGGAAACCGACCCTTTTAGTGATGTCACCAGGCTGAGCTATAAGTTTTATGCAAGGCAGGCACCCAGCAGGGAGTCTTTCCTGAGGAGCCCTGATGAACTGGGATATTTGGGAACTCCGCCCACTAGCCTGGTTTCCTGCAATGTCCTGAATACATGTAAGTGTTAATTTCTCATTTAAAGGGAACCTATCACCCCGTTTTTTCAGTATGAGATAAAAATACTGTTAAATAGGGCCTGAGCTGTGCGTTACTATAGTGTATTTTGTGTACCCTGATTCCCCACCTATGCTGCCGAAATAACTTACCAAAGTCGCCGTTTTCGCCTGTCAATCAGGCTGGTCTGGTCAGATGGGCGTGGTCACAGCGCTGTTTCTTCCCCTAGATCTTGCATACATTTCCGTTGGTGGCGTAGTGGTTTGCGCATGCCCAACTTCTGAATCCACTGCGCAGGCGAAGAAAAAACGCGCGATCGACGCTATTTCCCTGGTGGTCGGTGGGGGGGGGCCATCTTCCTGAGGCCGCGCGTGCGCATATGGAGTTCTCTGCTGCCTGGGGCATCAGGAAAATGGCCGCGGGATGCCACGCGTGCGCAGATGGAGATCGCGACGGCCATTTTCCTGTCCCCGTGGCCAACAGCACCAGACCTACCACCGAACCTCGCCAGTGTTTCTTCTGCAAGCGGCCTGGTCATATCAGTACCTACTGTCCAGCCAAGCCGAAGAACCCCCAAGCCAGGGCCTAACGCAGCAGTTCTTTTGGTGGGGGGGGGGGTAGCTGGGAGGGTGTGTGACAACGTACAGCCCGTCACTGTGGGAGGCCATGTTGCTACAGGCCTCAAGGACACCGGGGCTGAACGAACCCTCATCCGACCTGAACTGGCGGCCCCTGAAGAAATCATTCCAGGGAAAACCCTAACTGTCACTGGGATTGGGGGCATCAGCTGTCCCTTACCAATGGCCCGGGTTTATATTGATTGGGGTGCCGGGAGCGGGGTGAAGGAAGTGGGGCTGTCTGATAATTTGCCCACTGATGTTTTGTTGGGGACTGATTTGGGGAGGATGGTTGCATACTACGTCCCTGACACCCCTCCCCAATCTACTAATGAGGGTAAAGTTAACCCTGATGATGATGATAATGGGAGATCGCATGTGTTACCTGACCATGCTTTATCTTGTAATGATGCATCTATTAACCATTTTTCCCCTAGGATTGATGGTGAAAATGTTGTACCTGTGCCAGCTGAACCTGATAATGATTTTTCTGTGAAGGTTAATGTGTCCATAGGTACAGGCGTGCCCAGCCACGTCGCTCTGCGGAGTGAGACGGCTGAGGAACCCCTAGCAGAGGCAAGTGTCGGTGCTACAGGAAATGGGGAGATGCATGGGAACCGTGAGGAAGGTGATGCCATGAAAGTGACCAGTGCCACCGAGGAAGGTAACTGGCCCATAAGTAGCACAGCCCCTGGAGTGTTGGGGGTGGATGGGGAGGTAGAGCCCATAGCAGCGCCGGCTGATGGGTCTGTAGAAATCCCCGGGGAGACAGCCTACGTAGCTGCTGTCACCCGCAGTCAGAGTGCCCGGAACGCAGATAACTGTCTGCCTTCCGGACCCTCCTCAGTCATCACTGTGACTGAACCAGAGGTGGACCCAGAGCAGGTCCAAGAGGGTTCCCGTGGAGAAGGGAACCTGACATCGCTTTTGGCTTCCCCTAGCCAGGAGTTTCAGGCCGCTCTGCACACAGATGCGAGCCTAGAGAGTTTGAGACAACTCGCCGAGACGCCCCCCTCCGTGACTGATAAGGAGAGGGTGTTCTGGGAACAAGGAAGGTTGTACCTGGAGACAGTACCCGGAGAATCACAAAAGGAGTGGTTGAGGGAAAGACAGCTGGTCGTCCCGCAGCAATTCCGGGGTGAGTTGTTGCGGATTGCCCATGAGATCCCGTTAGCTGGACACTTGGGGATCAGCAAAACTAAGGCCCGGCTGTCTCAACACTTCTATTGGCCTAAGATGGGGACAGATGTGTCAAACTACTGCCGCTCCTGTGTCACCTGTCAAAGGGTGGGGAAAGCGGGGCCTGCTATTAAGGCTCCCCTGATCCCTGTGCCAGTGGTAGAGGAGCCTTTCCAGAGGATCGGGGTGGACATTGTGGGCCCGCTGGCCGTCCCCAGCAGCTCTGGAAAGCAATACATCCTTACTGTGGTAGACTACGCTACCCGGTACCCAGAGGCAGTAGCTCTGTCCTCAACTAGGGCAGATAAGGTGGCGGATGCACTGTTGGCTATCTGTTCACGTGTAGGATTTCCCAGGGAAATGCTTACTGATCAAGGGACCCAATTTATGTCTCGCCTAATGGAGGCTCTCTGTAAGAGAATGCAGGTGAAGCACCTGGTATCGAGTGCGTATCACCCACAGACCAATGGCTTGTGTGAACGCTTCAATGGTACCCTCAAACAGATGCTACGCATGCTGGTTGAGACCCAAGGGCGCGACTGGGAGCGGTACCTCCCACACCTGCTGTTCGCTTACCGAGAGGTTCCGCAGGCCTCGACGGGGTTCTCCCCCTTTGAGCTCCTGTACGGCAGGCGAGTTCGGGGACCCCTTGGGTTGGTAAGGGAATCCTGGGAAGAGGGTGGCTCTTGTCTAAAAATAGCGCAATGACTTCTGCAGATGAGATGGTGAATGAAGGCACACGGCACAATCCTCTCCACGTCTCCCCCGACATGATAGCTCTCCGGCATCAGACTCCGCGAGGCCCCGCTGTGCCGGCTGTCTGCATGATCTGCATGTGAGCGCAGGAAGATGAACGCAGCTGCAAATGACATGAGGCACAAGCTTCCAGCTGTAGGGATGAGCGACAAACCAATGTCAATGTTTTTTTGCCCCTGTAATAAGATCTGCAGAATACTCCTGAAATACTCTGTGCTGCTGAGGTAAGCAACTCGTGAAAAGTCCTGATGCTACACAGTCCTTACTAGATGGTAAAGAATAAAATAATAGAACAATCACCACCCTGGAGCCTCTTATACCGCCAATACCCCAAAGTCTCACCTTAAAGGGAACCTGTCACCCCCAAAATGGAAGATGAGCTAAACCCACCGGCATCAGGGGCTCATCTCCAGCATTGTGTAATGCATTCTGTAACGCTGTAGATGAGCCCCCGATGTATCCTGAAAGATGAGAAAAAGGCGTTAGATTATACTCACCCAGGGGCGGTCCCGCTGCTTCCGGTACGATGGGCGTCGCGGTCCGGTCTGGGACCTCCCATCTTCTGACGATGTCATCCTCTTCTTGTCTTCACGCTGCAGCTCCGGCGCAGGCGTACTGATCTGTTCTGTTGAGGGCAGAGGAAAGTACTGCAGTGCGCAGGCGCCGGGAAAGGTCAAAGAGGCCCAGCACCTGCGCACTGCAGTACTTTGCAACAACAGGACAGACCAGTACGCCTGCGCCGGAGCCGCAGCGTGAAGACAAGAAGAGGACGTCATAGTCAGAAGATGGAAGGCCTCGGACTGCGACGCCCATCGGACCAGAACAGAACCGGGATCGCCCCTGGGTGAGTATAATCTAACCTCTTTTTCTCATCTTTCAGAATACATCGGGGGCTTATCTACAGCATTACAGGATGCATTACAGAATGCTGGAGATAAGCCCCTGATGCCGGTGGGCTTCGCTCACCATCGATTTTGGGGGTGACAGGTTCCCTTTAAACTAGGACCACCGAGGGGCCTGCCATATACGGGAGCACCTGAGACCCACCGAATACCAGGAACACTGCCCCAGAACCAGCATATACCGTGAACACTGCCCCAGAACCAGCGTATACTGGGAACAGCCCCCAGGAGCCACTGTATACTGAGAACACTTCCCAAGGTTTACTTTATACCACCCACAAGACTTGCCTTATACAAGAAACACGCTGCTAGACCCGCCAAATCCTGTGGACACCCTCCCAAGAATCAGCGTATACCGCAAACACCCTACAAGATCCACCAATTAATAGGGCCCCCTTCACAAGACATGCAGTATATCAGAAACTTCTCACATGATCCACCGAATACCAGGAACACCCCTGAAGATCCACCATACACATTAAACTCATCATGACCTGCCGAATTCTGGGACCACCCACAAGACCTGCCTTATACTGGGAACTCCTCATGAGATTCGATTTATACCAGGAACACCCTACGAAACCCGCCATATATGAGGCCTACCCACAATATCCATGAAACACGGTTCCTCTGGGCAATGTTGGTGTCCGGTGCTCAGGGGAACCGGGTCTCGTGGAGTGTTCTTGGCTTTCAGGAGCTCCAGTCATGGTCACTCATCTACCAGCTACTTACACCAATTCTCTGTCCTTTCCCCTATGATTAGGATATCATGGGGTGCAGTCAGGGATCCCCTATAATCAGCCATACATGGACCGAAGCTCCACTCCTCTCCAGGTAGGCGATCACATCCACGTCGTCTCCAACTCCTATATCCGTATATCCTATGATGCTCTGATGTCGAATGGATATAGGAGTTGGAGAACCCGTGGATGTGGTGAAGGTTACAGTGTGAGATCGGACTCCTACACAAGAGTCCGGCCAGCAAGCAGCTCCTTAAACCTGAGCTTCCTGGTGCCACCATGTGCCATGTATTCATGACCACAGGGACCAATACCAGGATAGGTGACATCAATGAATGCGAGCAGCACATGCAGTGTGAGAATCCTAGGGCCAAAGAGGATAGGAGTAGTTGTCTATAACAACCAATCAGATCCCAGCTCTCATTTTTAGGATGTGAAGAAATCAATCAGCTGTGACCCAATTCTGTCCTGCAGCAGATCCAGTCCCTCATCTATGCACCTGTGGCTTCTGATCCTACAGCTCTCCGCTCACTGCACCATTTGGATTATTCCATTCACGCATCCTGATGCCAGAAGAGGAACCACAGCACCACCTGATGGCAAGGAGAGGTGCTGCAGCAGCTCAGAGACTAACCCTGCAGCCTGATGCTGATAACAATCTATTACTCCCTGTTATCAGCCATTACTGGGTGAGGAGACTACAATCAATTACTCCTTGCTAGGAGCAGGACCTGTCTTGTGAGGTCCAGGACTTCCAGGAGTGGGACCAGAGTCGGCCTCTCTTCTCCCCAGGGAGAGGCAGGCTTCCTGGGAGGCCGGCATGGCTTCCCAGGCTTCTGTTCCCCGGTCTATGCCAGTGGGGGACAGGGAGCAGAAGCAACCAGTTCACTAGGGAGAGAGGACGGGTGAGGAAGACTATACCCACTCCAACCCCGAGACGGCTCATCGTCCTCCCAGAGATGGCGACAGGGGCACACCAGGCCCCAGAAGAAGAGCACAGGAAGATCCTGGGGGGAGAGGAGCTCCAGCGAGTCCAAGAATTCCTTCTCCTCCCGAGTGGTCGCCATGTTGCGTGAGTACGAGGACGCCGGCAAAGCACTGACAGGGCTGAAGGAGGAGCTGTGGGAGGCTCGGATCCTGAACACCTGAGCCTCTAACAGGGAGAGACCCGCGACCTCCCAGAGGTTCAGAGCCCTCAGAGATGAGGTGGTCCGGTTAGTGCTCCTCCGGGAGGGGATTGAGAAAAGCGCAGGTCCCTTCCTGGAGAGGTTAACCCTGGCAACAATTATGGATTCCAGCATAAAGTCAGAAGTGGCAAGGTATACGACCTTTCATTTTCTCGGCCAACCTGACGCTGACATTGTTTTTGCAGGAGACCAGGTTGACTGACATATCAACCTTGCCTAAAGCAAGACAGGAGTGGAGGCACGGGCCCTCCTACTGGTCTCTTGTGGCCGAGCCGTATAGCATGGTGTCTTTGAAGGGGATTTCAACAATGTCACATGACATGCTGATAGAGGAGGTTCCGGAGACCGGCTGGCTTACGACTGCGTCGTGCTAAACAGTCTAGTAAGTGAGGCACGACTGGTGGATGTCCACATCCGGCACAACACAGGACACGCGGGGTTCACCTTTTTTAGAGGTAGTCAGTGCAGGTATAGGATATACAGGTTTTATTTGAAAGAGGAGGCCGTCTTTTCGCCGTTGTTCGTTGTGGAGGTGGAATTCTCCGATCACGGATTAAGTTTTCTCTAAATGTTACAGAGACTCCTCTAATGGGAAGAGTTTATATGAAGATGAGTTCATCACTCTTTGAGGAAGAAGCTGCAAGATGGTCCTTTGAGGAATTTCTTAAGAGCCAGGTACCACTGCTGGGCCTAAGTAACATTAAATCAGAGTGGTGGGAGATGTTTAAATATTGGGTGGTGACATTCTTCCGGCAACTCTCGAACGTCAGAAGCCTGAAAAGGGATCGCCTGTATCGGAGCCTGAGGAGGAAACTCGAGCATCTTGTCTCGACTGGAGGTAGCTGTGAGATCTCCAGTGTGAAGTCCTTGCTGAAGAGCTGTCAGTACGATAGGCATGCATCTTTGGTTTTGAGAGGGACTATGGGAAGTACTACTCTCCCGACCCTTACAGAAGCTGTAAGATGTCAGTGAATTGATAGTGACAGGGCTGATGGACAGTACGGGATCCCTGAGAAGGTCCAGATCAGGGATCTTGGAGGTGGTCAGTCCATACTACTTGCACCTCTTGGGAAGGAAGGAACTGGATCGTGATAGGATGTCAGCTTACCTGCCTGAAACTGATCCTGAGCCAGGGGCTGACCTCTCGCTGGGCGGTTTGGCAGAAGCGATCAAAGAAGAGGAAGTGAAACTGACGATCAATGCGATCAGGCCCAAAAAGTCACCAGGTCCGGATGGCTTAACATCCGAGTTCTTTAGGAACTCCTTGGTCCCCCTCGATTCAGGTTGTTAATGCGTGTTTTTCCTCGGGCACTCTGCCGAGAGCATAAAGGAGGTCGGCTTTGATCATTTTGTCAAAAGGTAAGGATCCATCACACATTGAGAATTGGCATTCCATAGCATTTCTCAATGTGGAAAGGAAGGTTTTGGCAAAGATACTTTTCAACAGGCTGGTAAAGTTTGCACCTCAGGTCCTTTCGGTGGATCACAACTGTTGTGTTCCTGGCCGTAGCACTTTCAATTCTGTTCTAGATGTCCAAAAGGCTGTAGGGCAAGGCATGGCGGCCTTTGTCGACCTGATCAAAAGTCTTTGATCAGGTCGACAAGTACCTCTGGTCCACTCTTGAGGTATGGCCTGCATGGAGGTTTTGTAGACTGGCTTAAGACCTTGTATGCAAGGTCAACAGGTGGTAAACAGGTGGATTGGACAACCTTTCGGGGTAGGATCTGGTGTCCGCCAGGGCTGACCTTTTAGCCCTTTGCTTTATGCGATTGATCCCTTCCTCAGAAGGGTTGATTGTGGACCGTTGGCTGGGGTGAGAATGGCCGAAGTGGTGCCAGAGGCTATCCTGAGGGTAGTGGCCTACGCGGACGATGTCACCTTGTTTCTTCACAAGAGGAGGTGATGGTGGCGATGTCAGAAGTGGAGAGCTACTTGGAAGTGTCCATGTCAAAGGTCAATCACGACAAGTGTGAGAGTCTCTGGCTGGGAGGTGGGGATCTTGTGTTTGATCTTCTGGAAACCCTCCCTGAACCCCAAGAACATGCCAAAGTCCTGGGCATCGAATTCAGCCAGGGTGATTACCCCACGAAAAACTGGGAAGGCAGAATCAAAGGTGTCGCACAAAGTGTGGACCAATGGAAGGGGTGGTCTTTGACCCTGAGGGAAAGGGTTGGCCTGTGCAAGGCTTTCCTGCTCCCCTTGCTAATATCACACAAGAGAAAAAGACCCAAATAAAATCAGAATCATAATTTATTCAAAGTTACATATAAAGCAAACAAATTATTAACAACAAGAATTCACGGAGTAGAATAGCTGATTTCACAGGTGTTAGACCCAGGAACCGCCTATGTAATAGTGGATGAGAGAACAAAAAAGGCACCACATTAAGTAAAACTGGTGTATATAGGGTTGTCAAGGGATATAATACTGCCTAACTACAGCCACAAAGAAGTGTGAATACCAGTAATAATAAACATATGTATTAGGGCAAGAACAAGAACCACAATAATCCCACTAAACAAAAACTGATAGTGTAAAAATAGAGTATGTATCACTTTAAACACCAAAAACATCGCTGGAAGAGCCAGAGAAAGTTCTTACCCATAGTCTCCACTGCGGTAGCCTGAGGGTACAGCCCCGACGCGCGTTTCGCGTGGGCTTCCTCAGGGGCCTTTAGGTTTGTTGTTGTGAAAATGTGGTGATGTAATGGGGTGACTGTAAGGTAAGGCAGTGGGACCAGTAGGTATTTGTTCTGATTGCGGTGTCTTGTATAATATTCTGGTTTAGTGTAATGTGTTTATAGTGTATAAATTGTATAGAATATTGTATATAGGATGGTGTGAATGCAGTTGGGGTTGTATATAGTATGAATAAAGCTGGGCCGGGGGTCTTACATGATTTTATACTACTTACAATAATTTTATTTTCTTCATTATTTTGTTTCTTTCATTTCATTCTAATTTTAGAATAAAATTAAAGCACATGTCCAGGCCCTGATCGAGTTCTCCAACGACCATCTGGATGATCTAGAGAAGGTATGTGAAAGGGTCATGTGGTCAGAGGAGACCAAAATACAACTTTTAGTTATGAACTTATTATAGTAAATATTTATACTTTGCTTTATTATGTAGACAATTAAATCTACTTCTATATCTTTGATAATATTGTATTTTAGCATTAGCTTTATAAGTGTTATTCATAACAGCTTACTTTGTTACAGAAGGCATAAAAAGCTGGGTAGGAGTATTTTCAAGGAAATTGGCAGTTTCCATAATTGACGACCTTGTTATTCCCAACTATAATACTTTCCCCAATTAAGATAACTTCTTCCTTAGGTAACGTAAAGCCAGATTCCTTTTCTTAGTAGTTGTAATAAAATCTTGTACCTGGGCATCTGAGATCAGACAAGCCCGTACACTAACAGACACTAGTTGTGTGCCCTTGTCTCCGATCGATTGACTCTCTGATTTGATCAAAATTGGCAAATATTTGAAACATTTTGAGTTTCTCCTAAAGGTTTCCACACAGGATTCCCCATCAAACGCCACTCGCCATGTTTGGTGGAAGGATCAGTACAACCCCAAGAACTCCATTACAACCGTGAAGCATGGTGGGAGAAACATCATACTTTGGGGGTGCTTGTCTTCAAAGGGGAAAGAATGACTACATTGTATTGAAGAGAGGATGGATTAGGTCATATATCGCGAGATTTTGGCCAACAACCTCTTCCTTCAGTGAGAGCATTGAAGATGGCTCGTTTTGGGGTCTTCTAGAAAGACAATGACCAGAGACACGCAGCCAGGGCAACTAAGAAGTGGCTCCGTAAAAAGCATTTTAAGGTCCTGGAGTGGCCTAGCCAGTCTCCAGACCTGAACCCAATAGAAGGTCTTTGAATGGAGCTGAAACTGAATGCTGCGAAGAGACAGCCCGGAAACCTGAAAGATCTGGAGAGGATCTGCATGGAGGAGGGGGCCAATATCCCTGCTGTGTGCAAACTGGTCAAGAACCACAGGAAACGTCCGACCTCTGTAACTGCAAAGGTTTCTGCACCAAATAATAAGGTCTGTTTTTCTATTGTATCAAATACTTATTTCCTGCAATAAGATGCAAATTAGTTATGTAACAATCCTACAATGTGATTGGGTTTTATCGTTAGATTCTGTCTCACAGGTGAAGTTCACCTACGATAAAAATTACAGATCTCTCCATTCTTTGTAGGTGGGAAAATGTGCAAACTCGACAGTGTATCAAATACTTATTTCCCCACTGTAGGTGATAAACAGGTGATTGATACATAAGTGATACATAGGTGAAATATAGGTGATTGATATGTAGGTGATCGATATATAGGTGATATATAAGTTATTGCTATATAGGTGACACACGGTGTGTGGACAGGCAAACCCAGGCTATCCTGTGTGAGGAGCCAGCTCCATCAGGGGTCCGGCAGCACGAGGCCGTATTACCATCCCCCGACGCGCAGATGGTCCTCTCTGTACAGCATTAATGTAAGCACAAGATACGGGATCAATGACAGCAGATGATTCCAGCAATCAGCCCCTAATGAATATGGCTCTGCCTCCCGGATGACTATGGCGGATTCGCCTGTCAGTGTCGGTAACCCCCTGATGAAGCTGCTGAACACAGCGAAACGTCACCGAGCAGCCGATGGACCCTCTGTGTGGATGTAGGAGTCAGAGGCGATGTTTCCTCAGGCCCCACAGTGACAGACGTCACCAGACTACAGATTACCCCCATCACCTGTGTGGGGCGCTGTCCTGGGCTCACTGCGGTATTTTCTGGCTTCTCTGTATTAGGCCGGAGTCACACTCAGCGTAGGGAAGTACGGTCCGTATTTTACATGCGTAATACGCAGAAATATTCCCAAAATAGTGATCCGTATGTCATCCGTAGGCAGGGCGTGGCAGCGTATTCTGCGCATGTAAACCTCCGAGTGTAATCCGTATGGCATCCGTACAGCGAGATTTTCTCGCCAGCTTGCAAAACGGGCATAGAATGGATCCATGGGCTCAAATATTCATGAAAACATATATACAGTCTATCTATCTATCTATATATCTACAGTTAGGTCCATATATATTTGGACAGAGACAACATTTTTCTCATTTTGGTTATAGACATTACCACAATGAATTTTAAACAAAACAATTCAGATGCAGTTGAAGTTCAGACTTTCAGCTTTCATTTGAGGGTATCCACATTAAAATTGGATGAAGGGTTTAGAAGTTTCAGCTCCTTAACATGTGCCACCCTGTTTTTAAAGGGACCAAAAGTAATTGGACAGATTCAATAATTTTAAATAAAATGTTCATTTTTAGTACTTGGTTGAAAACCCTTTGTTGGCAATGACTGCCTGAAGTCTTGGACTCATAGACATCACCAGACGCTGTGTTTCCTCCTTTTTGATGCTCGGCCTTCACTGCGGTGGTTTTCAGTTGCTGTTTGTTTGTGGCCTTTCTGTCTGAAGTTTAGTCTTTAACAAGTGAAATGCTGCTCAGTTGGGTTGAGATCAGGTGACTGACTTGGGCATTCAAGAATATTCCACTTCTTTGCTTTAAGAAACTCCTGGGTTGCTTTGGCTTTATGTTTTGGGTCATTGTCCATCTGTAGTATGAAACGACGACAATCAGTTTGGCTGCATTTGGCTGGATCTGAGCACACAGTATGGCGGCTCTGAAGACCTCAGAATTCATCCGGCTGCTTCTGTCCTGTGTCACATCATCAATAAACACTAGTGACCCAGTGCCACTGGCAGCCATGCATGCCCGCGCCACCTCACTGCCTCCGCCGGGTTTATGCATGCCCGCGCCATCACACTGCCTCCGCCGGGTTTATGCATGCCCGCGCCACCACACTGCCTCCGCCGGGTTTATGCATGCCCGCGCCATCACACTGCCTCCGCCGGGTTTATGCATGCCCGCGCCACCACACTGCCTCCGCCGGGTTTATGCATGCCCGCGCCATCACACTGCCTCCGCCGGGTTTATGCATGCCCGCGCCACCACACTGCCTCCGCCGGGTTTATGCATGCCCGCGCCACCACACTGCCTCCGCCGGGTTTATGCATGCCCGCGCCATCACACTGCCTCCGCCGGGTTTATGCATGCCCGCGCCACCACACTGCCTCCGCCGGGTTTATGCATGCCCGCGCCACCACACTGCCTCCGCCGGGTTTATGCATGCCCGCGCCATCACACTGCCTCCGCCGGGTGTTACAGATGATGTGGTATGCTTTGGATCATGAGCTGTACCACGCCTTCACCATACTTTTCTCTTTCCATCATTCTGGTAGAGGTTGATCTTGGTTCCATCTGTCCATAGAATGTTCTTCCAGAACTGTGCGGCTTTTTTAGATGTTTTAAGCCTTTTTCTTCTTGATGCTTATGAGTGGCTGCACCGTGCAGTGAACCCTCTGTAGTTACTTTCATGCCGTCTTCTGTTTATGGTAGATTTGGATATTGATACGCCGACCTCCTGGAGAGTGTTGGTCACTTGGTCGGCTGTTGTGAAGGGGATTCTCTTCACCATGGAGATTATTCTGCGATCATCCACCACTGTTGTCTTCCGTGGGCGCCCAGGTCTTTTTGCATTGATGAGTTCACCAGTGCTTTCTTTCTTTCTCAGGATGGACCAAACTGTAGATTTTGCCACTCCTAATATTGTAGCAATTTCTCGGATGAGTTTTTTTCTGATTTCGCAGCTTAAGGATGGCTTGTTTCACCTGCATGGAGAGCTCCTTTGACCGCATGTTTACTTCACAGCAAAACCTTCCAAATGCAGCACCACACCTCAAATCAACTCCAGGCCTTTTATCTGCTTAATTGAGAATGACATAATGAAGGGATTGCCCACACATGTCCATGAAATAGCCTTGGAGTCAATTGTCCAATTACTTTTGGTCCCTTTAAAAACAGGGTGGCACATGTTAAGGAGCTGAAACTCCTAAACTCTTCATCCAATTTTAATGTGGATACCCTCAAATGAAAGCTGAAAGTCTGAACTTCAACTGCATCTGAATTGTTTTGTTTAAAATTCATTGTGGTAATGTCTATAACCAAAATTAGAAAAATGTTGTCTCTGTCCAAATATATATGGACCTAACTGTATATGTCAGTGAGACGCATATATATACATACTAGACGGTGGCCCGATTCTAACGCATCTGGTATTCTAGAATATGTATGTATATAGCAGCCACATAGTATATAGCACAGGCCACGTAGTATATAGGAGTACTATGTGGCCTGTGGTATATACCAGGTGGCTGCTATATACATACATATTGTAGAATACCCGATGCGTGAACATAGGCCACGCAGTATATAACACAGCCCACACAGTATATAGCAGTGTAATGTGAATATAAAAATGGCTATTTTGAGTCCATTTTGAAATATACTGAACGCATACAGACCATTACAGAGCAGCATTTCTTGTCATACATTTACAGACAATGCTCATTGTAACACAATCTTGAGAACTATTTACTTATTGTCTGAAGCCCTTGTACCTCACAAACAGTTCTGTTTCTGTTTGTTATTGTAAAACAGTAAGGTTTATTTAACCTCTGTCTGTGGTGGGTTTATCTAACCCTTGTGGGCTATTATGTATCTATGGGTTTATGACCCATTGTCTGATGTATGACTGATATCTTGGTCTCATCCTATCTTGAAAGCGGCCACTTGAAGGGCAGGGTGAAACCAAAGTTAAACATAGTGCAAATCACTATGTAAGGCCAGAGAAACATGACTAAGACAGAAGCATAAGCTGGTGTACCTGTACTTACACGTGTACAGTGTTGTCATACCTGCATAAGTGGGGACGCCCGTGCAGTGTAGGTAATCTCCCAGGGGTTCTCTGTCTTGGTGTTGCTTCTTTTATTTTCCAGGCAGATGTTTAAAAGCTCCTTGGTGACGGATGATGTGAGTATATGTACTTAATGATTATATGTATTTAATCCTTATATGTACTTTGTATCTTAAAATATACAAATGTGTACACAATCACACTATTCAATCATACTATTCCTTTAATTTTATTTACTTTGAAATAAAATTGCGTTATATCGCAAGTAGTAGCCTTCTTTAAAGCCGTATCCGAACCTTAGTGTTAAAAACTTGGCAATACAAGCAGCCACGCAGTATATAACACAGCCCAAGTAGTATGTAACAGTGGCCACATAGTATATAGCACGCAGTAAAGAACACAGCCACATAGTATATAACACAGCCCACGTAGTATGTAACACTGGCCACGTAATATATAGCACAGCCCACGTAGTATCTAACAGTGGCCACGTAGTATATAGCACGCAGTATAGAACACAGCCACGTAATATATAACACAGCCCACGTTGTATATAGCAGCCATGTAGTATATAACGCAGCCCACGCAGTATAGAACACTGGCCAGGTAGTATATAACAGCCATGCGGTATCTAACACAGCCCACGTAGTATACAGCAGTGTGGGCACCATGTCCCTGTTAAAAAAAAAAAAATTAAAATAAAAAATAGTTATATACTCACCCGCCGGCGGGATCCAGCGTAGATCCAGCAAACCTCTGGCGATGCGCGCGGCGGCCGCCATCTTCCGTTCCCAGGATGCATTGCGAAATTACCCAAATCACTTAGCGGTCTCGCGGAACCGCTAAGTCTTCCGGGTAATTTCGAAATGCATCTGTGGGAACGGAAGCTGGCGGCAGGCACGAGCGCATCGTCGGACTACGGAAGGTGAGAATAGCAGGTTTTTTGTTTCTTTTTAATTATTTTTAACATTAGATCTTTTTACCATTAATTCTGCATAGGCAGCATCAATAGTAAAAACTTGGTCACACAGGGTTAATAGCAGCGGTAATGGAATGAGTTACCCGCGGCATAACGCTGTGTGAGCGGTGGCTGGAGGGGATAATGAAGCGGGTGCCGGGCACTGACTGCGGGGGAGTAGGGAGGGACTAATCGGACTGTGGCCGTCGCTGATTGGTCGCGACAGACATAACAGGCAGCTGGCGAGACCAATCAGCGACTTGCATTTCCATGACAGACAGAGGCCGCGACCAATGAATATCCGAGCCAGACAGAAGGACAGAAAAACGGAAGTGACCCTTAGACAATTATATAGGAGATATTTATATTTCATACAGCGCTAGATAGCAGAATAGCCGGTAATTCAATTGTCTGCTTTTCATTTCTCCTTCCCTAACCAGACAGAATATGAGACATGGTTACATACAATAAACCATCTCATATCCCTTATTTTATTACATATTCCACATTACTAATGTTAGAAGTGTCTGTGTGCAAAATTTGGGGTCTCTAGCTATTAAAATAAAGGGTTAAATCGCGGAAAAAATTGGCGTGGGCTCCTGTGCAATTTTCTCCACCAGAGTAGTAAAGCCAGTGACTGAGGGCAGATATTAAAAGCCTGGAGAGGGTCCATGGTTATTGCCCCCCCTGGCTAAAAATATCTGCCCCCAGCCACCCCAGAACAGGCAGATCTGGAAGATGCGCCTATTCTGGCACTTGGCCACTCTCTTCCCATTCCCGTGTAGCGGTGGGATATGGGGTAATGAAGGGTTAATGTCACCTTGCTATTGTAAGGTGACATTAAGCCGAATTATTAATCCAATACTAGGAAAGCGTTAATAAAACACACACACATTAGAAAAAAATTATTTTAATGAAATAAAGACACAGGGTGCTGTAATAGTTTAATATACTCTCAATCCACCTGAAGACCCTTGTCACCTGAAACAAAGTTAAAATAAAACAAACAACAATATCCCATACCTTTCCGCTGTTACAGTCATGTCCCACGCTGTAAATCCATCAGAAGGGGTTAAATAATTTTACAAGCAGAAGCTCTGCTAATGCAGCCCCCCTGCCTGTAAAAACTGTGGAATGGGAAGAAGGTGAACGTAGCTACCTATACTTGCGGTGATGCGCCCCCTGCTGGCAGAACCTCATATGAACTCAAGCGTGAGAAAATATTCTGAAAAATTCCCACGCTCGAGTTCATATGAGGTTCTGCCAGCAGAGGGCGCATCACCGCAAGTATAGGTAGCTACGTTCCCCGGCTTCCCATTCATTCACCAGATTTTACAGGCAGGGGTGGGACAAGACTGAACGACGGAAGGTATGGAATATTGTTATTTTTTTTATTTTAACTTTGTTTCAGGTGACAAGGGTCTTCAATTGGATTGAGACTATAATAAACTATTACAGCACCCTGTGTCTTTATTTCAATTAAATACTTTTTTCCTAATGTGTATTTTTTTAACCCTTTACTAGTATTGGATTAATAATGGATAGGTGTCATAATTGAGGCCTCTCCATTATTAATTTGGCTTAATGTCACCTTATAATAGCAAGGTGGCATTAACCCTTCATTACCCCATATCCCACCGCTACACGGGAATGGGAAGAGAGAGGCCAAGTGCCAGAATAGGCGCATCTTCCAGATCTGCCTTTTCTGGGGTGGCTGGGGGCAGATATTTTTAGCCGGGGGGGGGGGGGGGCAATAACCATGGTCCCTCTCCAGGCTATTAACCCCTTCATGACCCAGCCTATTTTGACCTTAAAGACCTTGCCGTTTTTTGCAATTCTGACCAGTGTCCCTTTATGAGGTAATAACTCGGGAACGCTTCAACGGATCCTAGCGGTTCTGAGATTGTTTTTTCGTGACATATTGGGCTTCATGTTAGTGGTAAATTTAGGTCAATAAATTCTGCGTTTATTTGTGATAAAAACGGAAATTTGGCGAAAATTTTGAAAATTTCGCAATTTTCACATTTTGAATTTTTATTCTGTTAAACCAGAGAGGTATGTGACACAAAATAGTTAATAAATAACATTTCCCACATGTCTACTTTACATCAGCACAATTTTGGAAACAAAATTTTTTTTTGCTAGGAAGTTATAAGGGTTAAAATTTGACCAGCGATTTCTCATTTTTACAACGAAATTTACAAAACCATTTATTTTAGGGACCACCTCACATTTGAAGTCAGTTTGAGGGGTCTATATGGCTGAAAATACCCAAAAGTGACACCATTCTAAAGACTGCACCCCTCAAGGTGCTCAAAACCACATTCAAGAAGTTTATTAACCCTTCAGGTGCTTCACAGCAGCAGAAGCAACATGGAAGGAAAAAATGAACATTTAACTTTTTAGTCACAAAAATTATCTTTTAGCAACAATTTTTTTATTTTCCCAATGGTAAAAGGAGAAACTGAACCATGAAAGTTGTTGTCCAATTTGTCCGGAGTACACTGATACCCCATATGTGGGGGTAAACCACTGTTTGGGCGCACGGCAGGGCTTGGAAGGGAAGGAGCGCCATTTGACTTTTTGAATGAAAAATTGGCTGCACTCTTTAGCGGACACCATGTCACGTTTGGAGAGCCCCCGTGTGCCTAAAAATTGGAGCTCCCCCACAAGTGACCCCATTTTGGAAACTAGACGCCCCAAGGAACTTATCTAGATGCATAGTGAGCACTTTGAACCCCCAGGTGCTTCACAAATTGATCCGTAAAAATGAAAAAGTACTTTTTTTTCACAAAAAAATTCTTTTAGCCTCAATTTTTTCATTTTCACATGGGCAACAGGATAAAATAGATCCTAAAATTTGTTGGGCAATTTCTGCTGAGTACAACAATACCTCACATGTGGGGGTAAACCACTGTTTGGGCACATGGTAAGGCTCGGAAGGGAAGGAGCGCCATTTGACTTTTTGAATGAAAAATTATCTCCATCGTTAGCGGACACCATGTCGTGTTTGGAGAGCCCCTGTGTGCCTAAACATTGGAGCTCCCCCACAAGTGACCCCATTTTGGAAACTAGACCCCCCAAGGAACTTATCTAGATGCATATTGAGCACATTAAACCCCCAGGTGCTTCACAGACGTTTATAACGCAGAGCCATGAAAATAAAAAATAATTTTTCTCTCCTCAAAAATGATTTTTTAGCCTGGAATTTCCTATTTTGCCAAGGGTAATAGGAGAAATTGGACCCCAAATGTTCTTGTCCAGTTTGTCCTGAGTATGCTGATACCCCATATGTGGGGGTAAACCACTGTTTGGGCGCACGGCTGGGCTCGGAAGGGAAGGCGCGCCATTTGGCTTTTTAAATGGAAAATTAGCTCCAATCATTAGCGGACACCATGTCACGTTTGGAGAGCCCCTGTATGCCTAAACATTGGAGATCCCCCACAAATGACCCCATTTTGGAAACTAGACCCCCAAAGGAACTAATCTAGATGTGTGGTGAGGACTTTGAACCCCCAAGTGCTTCACAGAAGTTTATAACACAGAGCCATGAAAAAAAAAAAATTATTTTCTCAAAAATGATCTTTTAGCCTGCAATTTTTTATTTTCCCAAGGGTAACAGGAGAAATTTGACCCCAAAAGTTGTTGTCCAGTTTCTCCTGAGTACGCTGATACCCCATGAGTGGGAGTAAACCACTGTTTGGGCACACGTCGGGGCTCAGAAGGGAAGTAGTGACTTTTGAAATGCAGACTTTGATGGAATGGTCTGCGGGCGTCACGTTGCGTTTGCAGAGCCCCTGGTGTGCCTAAACAGTAGAAACCCCCCACAAGTGACCCCATTTTAGAAACTAGACCCCCCAAGGAACTTATCTAGATATGTGGTGAGCACTTTGAACCCCCAAGTGCTTCACAGACGTTTACAACGCAGAGCCGTGAAAATAAAAAATCATTTTTCTTTCCTCAAAAATTATGTTTTAGCAAGCAATTTTTTATTTTCACAAGGGTAACAGGAGAAATTGGACCCCAGTAATTGTTTCGCAGTTTATCCTGAGTATGCTGGTACCCCATATGTGGGGGTAAACCACTGTTTGGGCACACGTCGGGGCTCGGAAGTGAGGGAGCACCATTTGACCTTTTGAATACAAGATTGGCTGGAATCAATGGTGGCGCCATGTTGCGTTTGGAGACCCCCTGATGTGCCTAAACAGTGGTAACCCCTCAATTCTAACTCCAACACTAACCCCCCCACACCCCTAACTCTAATCCCAACTGTAGCCGTAACCCTAATCACAACCCTTACCCCAACACACCCGTAACCACAACCCTAACCCCAACACACCCCTAACCCTAACCACAACCCTAATTCCAACCCTAACCCTAAGGCTATGTGCCCACGTTGCGGATTCGTGTGAGATTTTTCAGCATCATTTTTGAAAAATCCGCAGGTAAAAAGCACTGCATTTTACCTGCGGATTTTCCGCGGATTTCCAGTGTTTTTTGTGCGGATTTCATCTGCGGATTCCGCACGGTATTTTCCGCACCATGGGCACAGCGGATTTGGTTTCCATATGTTTACATGGTACTGTAAACCTGATGGAACACTGCTGCGGATCCGCAGCCAAATCCGCACCGTGTGCACATGGCCTAATTCTATAGGTATGTGCACACGCTGCAGAAAACGCTGCGGATCCGCAGCAGTTTCCCATGAGTTTACAGTTCAATGTAAACCTATGGGAAACAAAAATCGCTGTACACATGCTGCAGAAAAACTGCACGGAAACGCAGCGGTTTACATTCCGCAGCATGTCACTTCTTTGTGCGGATTCCGCAGCGGTTTTACAACTGCTCCAATAGAAAACCGCAGTTGTAAAACCGCAGTGAAATGCGCAGAAAAAACATGGTAAATCCGCCATAAATCCGCAGCGGTTTAGCACTGCGGATTTATCAAATCCGCAGCGGAAAAATCCGCAGAGGACCAGAATACGTGTGCACATACCAAAACCCTAACCCTAGCCCTAACCCTAGCCCTAACCCTAGCTCTAACCCTAACCCTAACCCTACCCCTAACCCTACCCCTAGCCCTAACCCTAGCTCTAACCCTAACCCTAGCCCTAACCCTAGCTCTAACCCTAACCCTAACCCTAGCTCTAACCCTAACCCTAACCCTAGCCCTAGCCCTACTCCTAGCCCTAACCCTACCCCTACCCCTATTCTAACATTAGTGGAAAAAAAAAATTCTTTATTTTTTTATTGTCCCTACCTATGGGGGTGACAAAGGGGGGGGGGGTCATTTATCATTTTTTTTATTTTGATCACTGGGATAGATTATATCTCAGTGATCAAAATGCACTTTGAACGAATCTGCCGGCTGGCAGATTCGGCGGGCGCACTGCGCATGCGCCCGCCATTTTGGAGGATGGCGGCGCCCAGGGAGAAGACGGACGGACCCCGGCAGGATCGGTAAGTATGATGGGGTGGGGGGGGGGGAGCACGGGGGGGGGGGGGATCGGAGCATGGGGGGGTGGATCAGAACGCGGGAGGGGTGGAACGGAGCACGGGGGGATGGAACGGAGCATGGGGGGTGGAACGGAGCATGGGGGGGTGGAACGGAGCACGGTGTGTGGAACGGAGCATGGGGGGGTGGATCGGAGTGCAGGGGGGGTGATTGGAGCATGGGGGTGAGCGGACAAGAGCACGGGGGGGAGCGGAGCACAGGACGGAGGGGAGCGGGGCAGTGTACCAGACAGATCGGGGGGCAGGGGGGGGCGATCGGTGGGGTGGGGGCACATTAGTGTTTCCAGCCATGGCCGATGATATTGCAGCATCGGCCATGGCTGGATTGTAATATTTCACCAGTTATAATAGGTGAAATATTACAAATCGCTCTGATTGGCAGTTTCACTTTCAACAGCCAATCAGAGCGATCGTTGCCGCGGGGGGTGGGGGGTTTGGGGTGAAGCCACCCCCCCTGGGCTAAACTACCACTCCCCCTGTACCTGCAGATAAGGTGAAATGGGAGTTAACCCTTTCACCCGATCTGCAGGGACGCGATCTTTCCATGACGCCACATAGGCGTCATGGGTCGGATTGGCACCAACTTTCATGACGCCTACGTGGCGTCATGGGTCGGGAAGGGGTTAATATCTGCCCTCAGTCACTGGCTTTACTACTCTGGCGGAGAAAATTGCGCGGGAGCCCACGCCGATTTTGTCCGTGATTTAACCCTTTAATTTAATAGCTAGAGCGCCCAAATTTTGCACATACACACTGCTAACATTAGTAGTGTGGAATCTGCAAAAAAATGGGGATATGAGATGAAGACACATGGTTTACTGTATGTAATCATGTCTCATATCATGTCGGGTTTAGGAAGGAGAAAGCAAAAGCCGGCAATTGAATTACCGGCTATAAAGCTGTCTAGCGCTGGATGAAGTAATAATACGTATATATGTGTCTCACTGACTATATATATATATACCTATTCTATGTGTACACATTTATTCCACCTATTCTACTGGAAGCTGTCAGTGTGATTTTACTGTACACCGCACTGAATTGCCGGCTTTTCTCTCTGACACCGCTGCGTATTTCTCACATCGCACTGCTGGTCCGTGTGTGATCCGTATTTTTCTCGCCCCCATTGACTTTCATTGGCGGATTTTTCTCGGAATACGCGGACAGCATGCTGCGATTTTCTACTCCCGTAAAATACAGCTGAGAAATATACGGCAGATAGGAGCCGCCCCATAGAGAATCATTGGTCCGTGTGCGATGCGTCCGTATAACTCACTAGTGTGACCCCGGCCTCAGTGTTATGTCAGGGGTCACATTGTATCCGCAATAATCGGACATTCTCCTCCCCACACATGGTGCAGGCTCTTCTGCCATAAGTATAATGCAATACTGCAGGCACAACGTGCCGCTGAGCTACCGCAGGGTGTGAACGGACACATACACGTGAGGGAACTGTCTGCGCATGTCTAGACCGCTCCGAGCTCCCCGCATTGTCCTCCTACCTCTACCACCACAGGAAGGGAGAGCCCCAGCACGGCGCACCGGCCACTTCCGGCGGCTTCAGCTGACTTCCGGGAGGACGAACATGGCCGCTGCGGTCTCTGCGATGTGTCTGCAGGGAAACTACCGGGCGCTGGACGTGGATTCGGTAATTTCATCAAACTTTATCGGTAGTGAACAGGCGTGTAGCAATGACACCGGAGACACCGATATATATATATTGTATGTGGTGTGTGCACTGGAGGTGCGGGGCCGAGTGTCCTGTATGGAGGAGGAGAGGGCAGGCGAAGTGTGTGCACCTGTGCACCGGGGGTATATATATATATATATACCCGGGAGGAAGGAGTATCTATATATATATATATATATACCCGGGAGGAGAGGGCAGTCACAGGAAGGAGTATATATATATATATATATATACCCGGGAGGAGAGGGCAGTCACAGGAAGGAGTATGTGTATATATATATATATATATATATATATACCCGGGAGGAAGGAGTATCTATATATATATATATATATACCCGGGAGGAGAGGGCAGTCACAGGAAGGAGTATATATATATATATATATACCCGGGAGGAAGGAGTATCTATATATATATACCCGGGAGGAGAGGGCAGTCACAGGAAGGAGTATATATATATATATATATACCCGGGAGGAAGGAGTATCTATATATATATACCCGGGAGGAGAGGGCAGTCACAGGAAGGAGTATGTGTATATATATATATATATATATATATACCCGGGAGGAAGGAGTATCTATATATATATATATATATATACCCGGGAGGAGAGGGCAGTCACAGGAAGGAGTATATAT